>NC_073695.1:142766994-142882511 GCF_029784165.1 Wyeomyia smithii
TGTTTCAGCCATTTGTCGTTGAAATAATGTTTGGTTTTCACAAATTACAATTAACAATACTCGTTTGTCACCCTGAATCACTTGATTATCAAAATAAATGACAAATTTGCCTTCGCGGCGGAGCTACACTTCACGTGCTTTAACCACCGTTCTGAATTTGAAAGGTTGTATTACGCACACAATGACAATCGTTCAGTTAAAAATGATCAACTCTGCCTGTGTTGCCAGTCAATTGAAGATTGCATATAAGGGATCATTTGTATATTACGTAAGCGTATTGCGGAGCGGAGTGGATATCAGCGAAGTCTTACATTGCGTGAGACCACCATGCAAAATTGCGTTACGCGGGGTGTGGGACATTGAGATTGGCTAACTTGTGTGTTACGTAATATATAGACGTTCCCTAATGATATCTTTAAGTATTTATAAAGTATTTTGATGCACATTATACAATTATTTTGAGAAACAATAGCAAATAACTGCAAAAAATTAAAAAAAAACAGCAATTTTCATAGGAATTTATCGTTTTTTATCTATAAGCGTTTTGTGGGTCCATTTAACGAACTCGGATAACCTTCAAATTTTCATGGCTTGTTATTGGAATAAAAAGGAAACTTTTTCCGCCCGGCGCTCATCGAAATCGCATGATGTTGCAAAAATGGCCACTCTAATATATATATATATATATATATATATATATATATATATATATATATATATATATATATATATATATATATATATATATATATATATATATATATATATATATATATATATATATATATATATATATATATATATATATATATATATATATATATATATATATATATATATATAAAGTTTTTGAAGGGATGTACGTGATCGGTGTGTGAGCATTTCGTGGTGTGACTCAACGGAAAATTTTCTCGTTTGAAGCTGCTGATTATTGCTTTCCTTCCCGTGACTCTGCTGAATAATACCAATATTACTGTTGTGAAGTGAAGTTTCGCTAATATTCCCGCTTATTTCTGATAATTTATCTGAAATATTTTATCATAAGTCGTGACTACCACCACATCAATAAAGATCATTCTATTGTCAGTACGCTCACCAACCATCGAGAAAAGTTCATCCGATCACAACTGTCACTGCTGTTTATTACATCCCAATGACGTCACGCACCACGGGTAGAGGTACAACTGCTCAATCTCTGCAGCCTCCTGGAGTAGGTGACGGGAATTCGGTTACGAAACGCTCCCGGGAGGATCTGGATCAAGTAGGCGAACAAGACCAGGCCCTGACTCTTGACGATATAATGAATCGTATGCAGATGCTTTTCGAAGAGACCAACAGAAAAATCGATCTTTGTCAGGGTGAGCTGCCAGAGATATTGATACTCTACGCTGCGAAGTGCAAAAATTCAAGAATGACTGCCGTGAAGAAGTAAACAAGTTAGTTGCTTCTGTCTCCACAGTGCGTACCGATGTGTGTCTCACCAAAGAACGTATGGCAATAAATGAAAAGGCAACCGATCTGTTCTGTCTGTCTTTCGGGAGTGCCCTACAATCCTACTGAAAACTTGGATAGTTTCATTATGGCTGTTTCGAAAACGCTGGGGTAGACTGAGCGTGAAATACCGTTGATTTATGCGAAACGTTTGGCCCGATTACCTATACAGATTGATTCAACACCTCCCATCATCATGCAATTTGCATTCATATATATATATATATATATATATATATATATATATATATATATATATATATATATATATATATATATATATATATATATATATATATATATATATATATATATATATATATATATATATATATATATATATATATATATATATATATATATATATATATATATATATATATATATATATATATATATATATATATATATATATATATATATATATATATATATATATATATATATATATATATATATATATATATATATATATATATATATATATATATATATATATATATATATATATATATATATATATATATATATATATATATATATATATATATATATATATATATATATATATATATATATATATATATATATATGAATGCAAATTGCATGATGATGGGAGGTGTTGAATCAATCTGTATAGGTAATCGGGCCAAACGTTTCGCATAAATCAACGGTATTTCACGCTCAGTCTACCCCAGCGTTTTCGAAACAGCCATAATGAAACTATCCAAGTTTTCAGTAGGATTGTAGGGCACTCCCGAAAGACAGACAGAACAGATCGGTTGCCTTTTCATTTATTGCCATACGTTCTTTGGTGAGACACACATCGGTACGCACTGTGGAGACAGAAGCAACTAACTTGTTTACTTCTTCACGGCAGTCATTCTTGAATTTTTGCACTTCGCAGCGTAGAGTATCAATATCATTGGCAGCTCACCCTGACAAAGATCGATTTTTCTGTTGGTCTCTTCGAAAAGCATCTGCATACGATTCATTATATCGTCAAGAGTCAGGGCCTGGTCTTGTTCGCCTACTTGATCCAGATCCTCCCGGGAGCGTTTCGTAACCGAATTCCCGTCACCTACTCCAGGAGGCTGCAGAGATTGAGCAGTTGTACCTCTACCCGTGGTGCGTGACGTCATTGGGATGTAATAAACAGCAGTGACAGTTGTGATCGGATGAACTTTTCTCGATGGTTGGTGAGCGTACTGACAATAGAATGATCTTTATTGATGTGGTGGTAGTCACGACTTATGATAAAATATTTCAGATAAATTATCAGAAATAAGCGGGAATATTAGCGAAACTTCACTTCACAACAGTAATATTGGTATTATTCAGCAGAGTCACGGGAAGGAAAGCAATAATCAGCAGCTTCAAACGAGAAAATTTTCCGTTGAGTCACACCACGAAATGCTCACACACCGATCACGTACATCCCTTCAAAAACTTTATATATATATATATATATATATATATATATATATATATATATATATATATATATATATATATATATATATATATATATATATATATATATATATATATATATATATATATATATATATATATATATATATATATATTAGAGTGGCCATTTTTGCAACATCATGCGATTTCGATGAGCGCCGGGCGGAAAAAGTTTCCTTTTTATTCCAATAACAAGCCATGAAAATTTGAAGGTTATCCGAGTTCGTTAAATGGACCCACAAAACGCTTATATATAAAAAACGATAAATTCCTATGAAAATTGCTGTTTTTTTTTAATTTTTTGCAGTTATTTGCTATTGTTTCTCAAAATAATTGTATAATGTGCATCAAAATACTTTATAAATACTTAAAGATATCATTAGGGAACGTCTATATATTACGTAACACACAAGTTAGCCAATCTCAATGTCCCACACCCCGCGTAACGCAATTTTGCATGGTGGTCTCACGCAATGTAAGACTTCGCTGATATCCACTCCGCTCCGCAATACGCTTACGTAATATACAAATGATCCCTTATATGCAATCTTCAATTGACTGGCAACACAGGCAGAGTTGATCATTTTTAACTGAACGATTGTCATTGTGTGCGTAATACAACCTTTCAAATTCAGAACGGTGGTTAAAGCACGTGAAGTGTAGCTCCGCCGCGAAGGCAAATTTGTCATTTATTTTGATAATCAAGTGATTCAGGGTGACAAACGAGTATTGTTAATTGTAATTTGTGAAAACCAAACATTATTTCAACGACAAATGGCTGAAACAATGAATCCAACTGGTTTGTTGGTGAAAACACGTTGAGCTGATGAAAAACAACGAGCAATCATCTTAATTGGACACGTATCACATCAAATTGTTGGTACAAAACTTCCATCGAATAGGCAAGTGTTGGGAGTGTTTTTCTACAATATGCGATTTGTCAAACTAACCGCGCAAGATAGTGCAGCGCTAACAATTGAAGCCACGATTATTTTTTGGAAGCAAGCCCGCATACCATATCGTGATCTCCATAAATGTGCTGATAAACTTAAAAAGTTGTACCAAACATGGCAGAGTATAACAAAAAAGAGTGTGGATGAAATGGGAGCAACTTTGAAGCAAACATATGATGCGTTTATAAACGATCTAGACGATCTTTTTGATATTGCGAGAGCCGATGCGTTGACCATCATGCACAATAAAGAAGATCGTGATTTTCTTGAAAAACAGCGACAGAAAGGGCGACCTGGATCAATGCTGGGAGTTGACGCTGTATTAACCGCTAGGGAAAATAGATCAGAATTGAGCAGAAGGAAAGAAGAAGCGCGACAAAAGAAGGAAGATGATCGGTTGAAGAATGAAAAAACATCAACACGTCGAAAAATTGGTAGGTGATGTAATCTGAATGGAAAAAATACCATATTTTTTATATCGTATTCAGATCATAACGCAAATGAAGACACCGGAAGTGTTTCTGATGCTCCTGAAATATACGACGGTGAAATTGATGCGCCTATATCACAGGAAAGGCGTTTTACTAGAAAACAACAATGGATAGCACCACGTTTATGTTCTGCACTTGATAAAGCAAAGGTGAAACAAATGAAATAGTGACTCGTTGATTCGTTTTCATACTTCTTTTGTTTTGATATCAGGTATCGGACAGAGATGCGATGCATATTTTGATGGCAGCGTTGGAGGGGTTGAAGTTACCATCCCGTGATTATACTCTGAATCGAACATCATTGCAACGAAAGCGTGAAGAGAACCGTCACAATCGAATTGTTGAAGCAAAATCCGACTTCATTTACAACGTAATATTCATGAATTTTGATTAACCTGTTTGATAGATTTTTTTTTTTTTTTATTGTTTTTTTTTCGTGTAAAACAGATCAGCACTAGCGATCGTTTGGTGATTCATTGGGACGGTAAAATTTTAACCGATTTGGTCGGTAGATCTCACGTTGAACGAATAGCAGTTCTTGTGAGTTACGACGGGACAGCAAAGTTTTTGGGAGCACCTAAAATTGATTCGGGTACCGGCAAAAATATCGCCGAAGCAGTTTATGAAACGCTTGTGGATTGGAATATTTCTGACAAGATTGTAGCAGCAAGCTTCGATACCACTTCCACAAACACTAGCTTGAACAAAGGTGCTTGTGTTCTTTTGAGTAATTTGCTCGGTCGGAAACTGACTCACTTTGCTTGTCGTCATCATATATATGAAATTGTATGCAAAAGTGTTTTCGAGAAGAAATATGGCAAAAGCAGCGGTCCCGAAACCCTGATATTCAACCGTTTTGCGAAAGCTTGGCCTGGAATCGAGCAGAACCAATTTATTGACAGCCTCAATGATCCAATAGTTCGCTCAAAAATGTCCTATGAAGATATCGATCAAATCAAGCAGTTTTGCCAAAACCAGCTCAAACGCAATCAAATTCGTGGCGATTATAAAGAACTTTTGGAGTTGGTATTCACATTTCTTGGTGGTAAAGCGGCTCCATTTCACTCATGTGGTGCTACGTCACACGCGAGATTCATGTCAAAAAACATCTATTGCCTGAAAATGTATTTGTTTCGATCTCAATTTGAATTGACCACGAAAGAGCTAAATTGCATTCGAGACATTTCAATTTTTGTAGTCAAACTTTACATTAGGGTTTGGTTCGGATGCACGAATGCTATTAAATGTCCTAATCAAGATATGGATTTTCTACGTGATTCATTCGCATACGTCGAATTTGATGAAGTCGTTTCAAACGCTATAATTGAGAAGATGAGGAATCACTTGTGGTATTTAAGCCCAGAATTAGTTGGATTGGCTTTCTTAGATCCAGACGTCCCGCTCGAAATCAAACGAAAAATGATTAAGCAACTGAAAGCGAAGGATCCTTTAGTAGCTTTTGTAGAATATCGCAAGCATCCAAATCCTGAACAGTTACTGGAATGTGAATTATCCCATTTTGTTTCATATAAAACAAAAGCTTTTTTTTCGAGTTTTGAACTCAATACTGATTTTTTCGATCGTGATCCAGCCGAATGGAAAAATATTGAAGAATACCAGATTGCGTCGGACTTCTGTCAAAAATTACTTGTTGTAAACGACGCCGCAGAGCGTGGTGTTAAATTTATAAAAGATTATAACCGTGTTTTAACGCATAATGAAGATGAACTCCAGTTCATATTGCAAGTTGTTGAGTCTTACCGAAAAAAATATCATTATAATGAATCGTATGCAGATGCTTTTCGAAGAGACCAACAGAAAAATCTATCTTTGTCAGGGTGAGCTGCCAGAGATATTGATACTCTACGCTGCGAAGTGCAAAAATTCAAGAATGACTGCCGTGAAGAAGTAAACAAGTTAGTTGCTTCTGTCTCCACAGTGCGTACCGATGTGTGTCTCACCAAAGAACGTATGGCAATAAATGAAAAGGCAACCGATCTGTTCTGTCTGTCTTTCGGGAGTGCCCTACAATCCTACTGAAAACTTGGATAGTTTCATTATGGCTGTTTCGAAAACGCTGGGGTAGACTGAGCGTGAAATACCGTTGATTTATGCGAAACGTTTGGCCCGATTACCTATACAGATTGATTCAACACCTCCCATCATCATGCAATTTGCATTCATATATATATATATATATATATATATATATATATATATATATATATATATATATATATATATATATATATATATATATATATATATATATATATATATATATATATATATACATATATATATATTCAAGTAATCAAGTATATGCAATTCTAGGAACGGCGCAATTCGTGATGCATACTAAATCCAAACGAAAACAACATGTGCTCTGCTTGGCAAAACCGTTTATTTTAAACGATAAAAAATTTTGTTAAATTTATCTTCATTTCGTCGTCATTTTTATGAATGTTTCAGTGGACACTATAAATGCCGAGTCATTGATCTGAAATAATTATAACGTACACATCGACAAATGCCTCCTACTTGACGAAAATTCCATCGAATGCAAGTTTACAACAACAACAAAACTAATGAGCCTTTGGTAGTGTGATTGTGATTGCAGATGTGAATCTAGAACTCGGCTCCGGTTTTAATTGTTTCTATGGCCACCAGGAGCCACGGTGGAATCTATTCCGGAAGGACCACTTCGAAAGCATATTACCAAAATACCCAAAACCATACAAATGACCTGTTAAAGTTATTTTATGTATCTTGAACCAATAATTAGATTTTGTCCAAATATTCATGAATTTTCTCAGTTTCCGGAATAACGGAATCCCGGGAATGAGAGAATTCTTGGGCACCGCTGACGCTAATTTGAAAGTAGATAGGTTACTGGATCTTTTGATGCCATCGAAATCAAATTAAAATCACAACAGATATAAGAATTTCGAGCACAAAACTGTGAAAGTCATTGTTTCGTATCCGAAGAATTTAATCCCAGTCCCATATACAAGGCATTCTTGAGAATTCTTTCGTCAGGATTACTTTTTTTTTCTTCACATAACATTTATTTGACACGGCACAAATACAATTTAATGTTTAACGGCGCCAATTATATCTGATGACTTAAAAAGTAAAGCAAATTTTTTATCCTCGCTGCCGACTACGAGCTGAAATTAAGTCTAACTTAAAACTAGCATGGATTTTCCAATCAGTGTTTTGTTGTTCAGTGGTCGTCTGATAATCGTCAAATGGCATGTATGGATTCGTTCTGCTGAGCCACGATGTCGTGAGTTGGGACAGAGGCTTGTAATCCTTGGGTCCTGGTTCTATTGTGCGGGGTCTGGTTGCTAGTTTTGTGCTTAAGGTTCAAACGTGTTCTTGTCGTTTTGTTGGGTGTAGACGGAGGGGAACGGGACTAGGCTGGGGCGTGGATGGATTTCAGGAAAACGTATATAAGGGTCATGTAGGGTAGGTCACGGCTCACCAAGACATCACGAACAGGAACAGCTGGTCGTCTACCTCCGGCCTGAAGGGAAGCTACAAGCTTAGACCTGGCGTCACGGTGAACAGGGCATGACCAGACAACGTGCTCTATGTCGTGATAGTGGTTGGACATAAGCCGAGACATCACGCAAATGAAATCTCGACCTACATCCAACCCCCTGATCCACGGGTTCGTCGATAGCTTGGGAATTATGTAATGTAACCACCTTCCCAGTTCCCCTTTAGTCCATGAATTTTGCCAACTGATGATCGTATTCTGACGTACAAATGCGAAAAATTCATTGTAAGCAATTGGTCTTTCATAAATATCGCCGTTTATTGCGCCCACCTTAGCCAAAGAGTCCGATTTCTCATTGCCCGGTATCGAGCAGTGAGAAGGGACCCACGCTAAGGTAATCTGAAACGATTTTTCGGATAAAGCACTCAAATGTTCCCGTATTTTCCCCAGGAAATACGGAGAGTGCTTAACACCTTTCATCGATCTGAGAGCCTCAATAGAACTGAGACTGTCCGTAAAGATGAAATAATGGTCCGTGGGCATTTTTTCGATAATCCCTAGGATGTACTGAATTGCAGCTAATTCTGCGACGTAAACAGAAGCAGGAGCATCGAGCTTATAGGAGACGGCTAAATGATTATTGAAAATACCGAAGCCAGTGGACCCATCCAGAAGTGATCCGTCAGTGTAGAACGATGTCGCAGTTGATGTTTCGATATTTGTTGGAAAAAAATTTGTGGATCTGCTGCACGCGTAAATGATCCGGGATTCCACGGATTTCTTCTATCATGGATGTATCGAAAAACACAGTAGAATCAGAAGTAATTAATAAGTTGACACGATTTGAAATATTCGAAGAAGGGTTAATATTCTGAGACATGTGATTGAAATACAATGTCATAAAACGGGTTTGAGAACTGAGTTCGATTAACCTTTCAAAATTTCCATCACAGGACGGTTCAAGACCTCACATTTGATAAGAATACGAGAAGACAGGCTCCAGAAGCGGTTTTTCAATGGTAGTACTCCAGCTAAGACCTCCAGACTCATCGTATGGGTCGACTACATGCAACCTGAGGCGATACGCAAACAACGATATTGTATTCGCTCCAGTTTGATCAAATGTGTGTTTGCTGCGGAGCGGAAGCAGAAACACCCGTATTCAATAACAGACAATATCGTTGTTTGGTAAAGCCTTATAAGGTCTCCTGGATGGGCTCCCCACCATTGTCCGGTTATTGTACGACGAAAATTCACTCTTTGTTGACTTTTTTTCATCAGATACCTCACGTGACAACCCCAGGTGCCTTTAGAGTCGAACCAGACACCAAGATATTTGTGTACCAAAACCTGAGAAAGCGTTTTACCCATTAATTGTGTTTGAAGCTGAGCAGGTTCATGCTTCCTAGAAAAAACTATTATCTCAGTCTTCTCCGGAGAGAATTCGATACCTAGCTGTAAAGCCCAAGCAGACAAATTGTCCAAGGTATCTTGCAATGGTCCTTGCAAATCGGCAGCTTTTGCTCCTGTAACAGAGATTACACTGTCGTCTGCAAGTTGTCTTATCGTGCATGAATTTGCCAGACATTCGTCGATGTCATTTACATAAAAATTTTAAAGAAGGGGGCTTGAACATGAGCCCTGGGGAAGACCCATGTAGCTAATGCGGAAAGTTGCCAAATCGCCGTGCGTAAAATGCATGTGCTTTTCGCACAACAAATTGTGCAAAAAATTGTTCAAAATTGGAGAAAATCCTTGTCGGTGAAGTTTGCCCGAAAGAATGTCAATAGAGATGGAATCAAAAGCCCCTTAATGTCCAAGAACGCAGACGCCATTTGTTCTTTGCGAGCATACGCCAGCTGAATATCTGTTGAAAGCAACGCAAGACAATCATTCGTCCCTTTGGCACGGCGGAAGCCAAATTGAGTATCTGATAGTAGACCATTTGATTCGACCCAGTGGTCTAAGCGACGGAGTATCATTTTTTCCATCAATTTCCGGATACAGGATAGCATTGCAATCGGCCTATAAGAGTTGTGATCAGAAGCTGGTTTCCCTGGTTTTTGGATGGCGATCACCTTTACTTGCCTCCAATCCTGCGGTACAATGTTTTGCTCCAGGAACTTATTGAACAAGCTCAACAAGCGCCTCTTCGCATTGCCGGGTAGATTCTTCAACAAGTTGAATTTGATTCTATCTAACCCAGGCGCATTGTTTTTACAGGATAGGAGGGCAACTGAAAATTCTGCCATCGTGAAAGGTGATTCTATCGCGTCGTGGCCCGGAGACGCATCGCAAACAATATTTTGCTCAGGAACAGAATCCAGACATACTTTCCTGGCGAAATCAAATATCCACCGACTTGAAGACTCCTCGCTTTCGTTGACCGTTACGCGATTTCGCATTCTTCGAGCTGTGTTCCAAAGAGTGCTCATCGATGTCTCCCTCGACGTCTCGTTCACGAACCGACGACAATATCCGCGTTTCTTTGCTTTAGCCAAGCTTTTAAGCTTGGTATCAAGCTCCGAATACCGTATATAGTCGCCTCCCTTCTGGAAGGCCAAAAACGCGTCGGATCTTTGCGTGTAAACATCGAGGCACTCTTGGTCCCACCACGGAGTGGGAGGTCTTTCTTTGATCGTTACGCCGGGATATTTCTTCGTTTGGGCTTGCAACGCGGCGTCGAGAATCAAGCCCGCGAGGAGGTTGTATTCTTCAAGTGGTGGATGATGTTGAATCGACTCGACCGCTTTTGAAATCATTTCCTCGTATAACTTCCAATCGACATTCCGTGTGAGGTCATACGGAATGTCAATTGGTCACATGTGAGTAGACCTGTTTGTAATCGAAATAAGAATAGGCAAATGGTCGCTACCGTGGAGATCGAGGATTACCTTCCATGTGCAATCCAACCGTAGCGACGTCGAACATAAAGAGAGATCCAAAGCGCTTGGGCGCGCTGGAGGTTTTGGGACACGTGTCATTTCACCGTTGTTTAAAATAGTCATGTCGAAGTCATCGCAAAGGTAATAGATCAAAGAGGAGCAGTTATCATTGTAAGGGAAACCCCAAGCCACACCATGAGAGTTGAAATCTCCCAAAATCAAACGTGGCGAGGGAAGAAGTTCTATTAAATCAAAGAGCAGCCGTTGCCCAACCTGTGCTCTGGGGGAAATATATATTGAGGCAATACAAAGCTCTTTACCTTGTAATGTCATTTGACATGCGACGACTACGATGCCTGGAATCGAGGGGGGGTTAATACAATAGAAAAAATAGCACTTTTTAATCCCTAGAAGTACTCCTCCATATGGGGTGTCTCGATCAAGGCGAATAATATTAAAATCATGGAAGTTAAAATCAGTATTCGAAGTAAGCCAAGTTTCGCAAAGGGAAAATGCATCGCATTTGTTTTTATTTATCAAAACGTTGAATGAATCGATTTTTGGTAAAATACTTCTGCAATTCCACTGTAAAACAGAGACAGAATCCTTCAAATTAGCAGATGAATTAGCCATCGAAGGATACGATCGCTGCAAGGAGGGGCCATTGGGCAGTCAATTGCTTCAAAAATGATCTAACTGTTGGGAGGAGCACTGTAAGAAAGTTTTTAATTGGATCAGGTATATTGAAATTTTCGAAAATCCAGTCCACAATATCAGAAAAATTCACCAATCCGGCATTTGTTTTGTCAACTGGATGTGCAAAAGGAGCAACTGGGGTTTTAGATGTTCCTGGAAGTGCTGGGAACTCCTTCTGGGACTTTAAATTGCCAAGCCCAGGAGGGGTTTGCTTCGGTTTTCCCGTAGCACCTTTAGTTTTGGTTGTATTGTTCTTTCCACTTTGGGAAATCTTAGGACCTTTTCTGGGAGGAAAGATTTTTCCTCTTTCTAGACTCCCCAAGATTGGCAAATGAAGTTCCCTCTAGTGGTTCGTCAGAGTCGGTTTCATCTGAAGACAACAGATCAAAGGGCTTCGCTGTTATGGTAGAAGTGGTCGTGGTCTTCTTGAGCATATCAGCGTAAGAACGCTTTGAACGCTCTTTGAGAGACCGTTTTAATTTATCCTTGCGCTGCATGTACACCGCGCATGTGGAGAGCTCATGCTGATTTTCCCCGCAGTGGATCTATCTTTCAGCATTCGCACTACAGGAATCGTCGGCATGGTTCTCTCCACATTTACCGCACCGTGCCTTATTGCAGCAGTAGGCGGCTGTGCGACCTAACTGCTTGCAATTGGTGCAGTTCATTAAACGGGGCACAAATAAGCGCACAGGAAGACGAACCCGGTGGATCAAGACGTGGCTCGGCAATGCAGACCCGGCGAACGTGACATAAAACGAGTCTGACGGGGTGTATACTTTTTTGTCGCCGACGAGCGACACAGATCGCAATTGTTTAACCTCTAATATTTTAACCTCAGGAAGGCTGCTGTTTTTAAAACAGCCTACAGCATCCTTCAAGAGGCACTCGGACAAACTCGGATCGGTCACGACGCCGTCGATCTCCACGTCTCGGGCCGGTATGTATACGCGATACTCCCGAGTAAAGAGTTCGAAACAAGCTAGACCGTTGGCCTGTTTCAGGTCATTGACCATAACACGGAGCTTGTTTGGTCTAACCTTGATTATTTCAGTCACGGCCTTGAAGCGTGACGTCAGGTTTCGACATTTGTATTATGTTCAGGGATTTCGACTTAGGTCCTGCTTTTGGCCGGAAATATACAACGAAACGTGAACCTGCTGTTTCGTCGTGGTAAGCCTGGCACGAGGGGGAACTGAAAAGTGGACAGCGGGGGAAGGAGCAGGAGGGACAGGGTCAGGAGGGTTCGGTGTCGGAGGATCGGGGATTGAGGTATCCACTTCCATTGTGCTAAGGCTAGCGCCCTAACACCGATAAGAAACACGTACCTTTTCTTTGATTTCAAGCGATGCCTTGTCTTCGACAATGTGGTCACGCAATCGTTGGGTGCAGCAGCCGGCAGCCGGCAGCTGTGCGGATTTACACTTTCTTCTTTGTAGCTCTGGTTGTCTTCAACACAGCTAAACACCGAAACGTTCGGTTCAACAGCGGCGGCCCAGCTACGCAGCAACAAAGCAAACAATAGCGGTTGACCTTCAAGCGGATTTATTTTGCACTGCACAGCACTCGTTAGACCGGACCGGGCAAGCGATGCCTTTTGTTCGATTATTTTTTGTGAATATATCGAGACGACCGATAAACACAACCGATGCGCTTGGTTGTTCGCCTCGGAATAATCAGGATTACTTATTGCGAACGCTTTACGATTCCAATGTGAGGAATCCTAGGAAATCTATACGAAACCTATGGGTACGACTATTGTATATATGAGTTTATTCTAACCGGGACGTCAGTCATGTCGAATAGTCTGTCCTCGTTAGAGTTAGTTGTTCAATTTTGTAATTCTGTTCGCATATTCAAAGAAGTTTGTTCGCAGTCTAATAGGTTGAACCAATTTCGGCTTGATGCTAGAAGGACGCAAGATCCATGTACAGTCGCAGTGTTCAGTTTACTTTGGTGATACCTATATATAATTGATTTCTGGTCTTTCTGAATCATATCATTTGAGGTTCAGATCAGAGGAAGCCAAAAAAAGGGGAATCTAGTTTGGCTAAAATATAATAAATTTGACATTGAGCGTCTTAGTAGAATAGAATTAGATATTGAAAATATGCAATGTTTCCATTTTATTCTACTAGTACTACAAAAAATCGAATACCGCTGAAATCGTCCGCAGATACATATTTCGGTTATTACTTATAACCATCATCAGTGCCTATGAGGACTGCTGAAAAAAAATCTTTTTAAGAGAGAAATATTAATTTGTTAGCCATCAGTTACACGCTAGTTTAGTCAATATCAATTCCAGACATAGATTTTGTATACTTCTAAAGTAGAATTACCAAGTTACAGGATTAAATTGGGAAGTAGAACACTCTGAGAAAGAAATAACTAACTTTCTCGGAAACGCAATTTGATCCAAAACGGGAGCAAGTTTACCGTCTCTCGTGATGTTTCGGTGAAACTTATCGACTGCATAGGAAGCTTCAGTTCTCACCATTTTCAATGTATATAATAATTAGCAACATCACTCGACTCAGTTCGAGTTGACCATTTTCTGTATGTGTGTGTGTGTGTGTGTGTGTGTGTGTGTCTCTTTCTGTGTGTGTGTGTGGATGTGTGTGTGTGGAGGTGTGTGTGTGTGGAGGTGTGTGTGTGTGTGTGGATGTGTCTGTGTGTGTGGATGTGTGTGTGTGTGGAGGTGTGTGTGTGGAGGTGTGTGTGTGTGTATGTGTGTGGGTAGATGTGTGTGTGTGTGGATGTGTGTGTGTGTGTGTTTGGATGTGTGTGTGTTTTTTTTAGGGGGTTAACCTTCAAAAGCCTTGCCTGTAGTTTGTTATTGTTTTGTGGATTCTGAGTGTACCCTTGTGTTACCCCCTGGCAAGGTGTGGTATCCGCCGGAACGCTTCCCCAATAAACACCTCCTTACTCTTCGTTTGTCTCGATTCCCCCGGGACCACTTTTAAGCGACTACTTCGGGGGGAGGTTGTGCCCTTTCACTTTTCGTTTACTTACAACTTTAGCTAACACCACTAGCTTGCTGGCAATTTCTCCAGATTCTCTGCAACTCTGTCATGATTTGTGATACTGCTCTGTTGACGACATTTCAAGTAATCTCTTTTTCACACATTTATTCTATTCTAGACATTTAGCGTTGAGATCTCCGCTCTTTCTGCTTCGAATCTTGGGCATTGAAAAACTACATGCTCCGGCGTTTCTTCAACATCCCTACATACCGTGCAAAAAGGAGTCGTTGCATGCCCGAACCGATGCAGATAGTGCCGGAAGCAACCGTGACCGGACAGAAACTGTGTCAAATAAAAGTTCACCTCGCCGTGTTTTCTGTTCATCCAAATCGAAAGATCCGGAAGGAGTTGGTGCGTCCAACGGCCCTTCGCCGTCCCCCCCATTCGCCTGTGCGGCCGCCTCCCAGATTGTCCTGGAGCTACAACGTGTGTGGCGGGTCAACCACCAACACGCCAGTGGTAGCTAACTACCAGTCTCCAGGTAGTTAGCTAGGAGGTAATAAGAGTAAAGGGGGTGTATCACGCACAAAAGCCACTCCCCGACGTAATACTTAACCGTCGTTCCGGGAAGATCAGGGCTGGAGACTGGAGGGGTTTTAGTGGGTCGGGACAGGGACCAGTAGGTGCCTGGGGAGTGTAACTACCCCAGCATCTCTCCCCTAGTCTCATCCCCACACCCTGAGTTCTCTTCTCAGGTGTCTATCCGCAGATTTCCCCGCCACCTTAAAAAAAAAACACTAGCCAGTAGACGCCGCTTACTACTGCTAGGACCGTAGCTATTTGGCTACCGCGTTAACGGCCTTTGCCGCCTTCTCGCAGGCATAGTTAACGTGACTATTAAAGTTCAGTCGGTCGTCGATCATCACTCCTAGATACTTGAGCGCGCGCTTCGAAAGTATGACTTCGTCGCCGATGGTGATTTCTGCCCGCTGGGCCGCCTGATAGTTACTGACCAATAGCACCTCCGTTTTGTGATATGCAATCTTCAGCTTTACTTCCTGCATCCAGTTTTCGATCATTCCGTTCGCCTCGGTTGCCAGCATTTCCACCTCTTCCAAAGACTTTCCTGTCACCAATAGCACAACATCATCTGCAAAACTCACAATCACCACCCCTTTGGGCAGCTTCAGGGTCAGCACTCCATTATACATCCCGTTCCAAAGTGTTGGACCGAGAATTGAGCCTTGCGGAACTCCAGCTGTGATGTTTGTGGTCTTCTGTCCATCGGCAGTATCGTATACCAAGACCCGGTTCTGAAAGTAGCTACCTATAATTTTACACAGATAGTCTGGTACTAGCATTCTGTGTAGCGGCTCGGCGATGGCTTCCCAGCTGGCGCTGTTGAAAGCGTTCTTGACGTCTAATGTAACTACAGCGCAATAACGATTACCTCTCCGCTTCTGTTTGGCCGCCATTTCGGCTGTTTCAAGCACTGTGCGGATAGCCTCAACTGCAGACTTGTCTTTCCGGAATCCGAATTGCATCTCCGACAGGCCCCTTTCGCCTTCTGTATACTGCGTCAGCCTATTGAGGATAATCCTCTCCAAGAGCTTGCCAGCTGTATCCAGCAGACAAATCGGCCTGTACGATGCTGGATCCCCTAGTGGCTTGCACGGTTTCGGCAACAGCACTAACAGTTGCTTTTTCCATCTGACCGGATAGTGACCTTCCTCCAGACATCTTTGCATCACCGTTCTGAACATGTCCAGGAATGCTTGGATCGCAGCTTTCAAAGCTACACCGGTAATTCCATCTGGACCAGGCGCTTTTTTTGTCTTCAGCTTGTTTGCCACATTCAGGAGCTCTTCATTTGTGACTTGCAGCCCATTGGCATCGCTCCCATCTTCTTCACCGTAAGGTGTAGTCGGCCAAGTCACCGGGTTATGTGTCGGGAAAAGTCCCTCAGTGATCGTTTTCAACTTTTCTGGACTTTGGTCCATAGCTGTCATTGGCCCTTTGACCTTCAAAATTACGATTCGGTACGCTTCACCCCAAGGGTTAGAGTCGGCGTCCCGACACGACCCTTGTAGCTGTTCATTTTGCTTAGCTTTATTTCTTGTTCAAATGCAGCCCTTGCCGCCCGGAACGCCCTTTGGCGCTCTTCTCGGTCTGCTGCGAAGCATGCTCTCTGGACGCGTCTCCTGGCCCGGAGACAACTAGCGCGAAGAATGCTAAGTTGCTCTTTCCACCAATAAACTGAACGACGTTTACTCCTCTGCTCCTGTTTTCTGGGCATGGCTGCATCGCACGCCCTAACTAGTGCATTCGTCAGCTCATTTTCATTTTGGCAGAACCGCCCTCCATCAATACGCAGGGCCTCAACAAAAAGGTCGTTATCAAAAGCCTTCGTCTTCTACTTTCGTTCGCAAGGTCTTGTTCTCTGTACTGCTGCAGGGTTCTGTTGACCGAAGCAGTACCGAATCGCCTGGTGATCGCTGTGTGTATACCCCTCACACACTCTCCAGTTCATATTTGCCCGCAGCGACGGGCCGCAGAAGGTGACGTCGATAATAGATTCTCGTCCATCCCTACGAAAAGTGCCTACGGCGCCTTCATTACATAGTGAGACTTCTAACTTCTCCAGAGCTTCTAGCAAACTGTACTCTCTAGCGTTGGTATATTTGCTGCCCCACTCCAGGGCCCAACCGTTGAAGTCTCCGCCAATAATTACTGTTTTTCGCCCGATAACTATCTCGGTTAGATCATCCAACATTTGTTGGAACTACTCCAAGATCCATCTCGGTGGTGCATAGCAGCTACACGAAAAGATGCCATTAATTTTGGTAATCACAAAACGTTCATGTGAGTTTCGATGGGGAATTTGCCCATAGCGTAAATCGCGGCCATTGCCGCTCTATCCGCCACCCAATTGCCGTTTTCGCGAGGTACTCGATAAGGCTCTGCAATCATTGCAACATCGCATCCTGTTTCTGTTGCCAACTGCCACAACAGTTACTGTGCAGTGTCGCAATGATTGAGATTAATCTGCGTTACCTTCATTACTGCTGGTTTGCCTTTGCTTTCTTATACATAGGGCATTTCCATCTTGCGGTCTGCATAGCAGGCATTTTGCTGGCTTTGCGCAGTTGCTCGCAAAATGCCCGTCCTCGCCACATTTCCAGCACAGTTTAGATCTGACAGGGCCTTCGCAGTTTCGAGCATGGTGACCAAATCCCATGCACCTAAAACAACGCTCCATTTCCTTGGTCACCCGGAGGGCGGCTTTAAACGAACCACCCTTTCTCCAGCAATATATTCGCAGCTGTCACAGACAGGCGTATCGCCGCTGTCTGCGTCCCACCGTACACCTTTCTCAACCGGATCGCCATCGGAACATCGGTAAGGAACTCGCACTTCTCGACGATCTGCTTGAAAACCGAACTCTTCACCGCTGGGTCATTCTTCAGCTCAAAAATCGTTTCACCCCTTTGGGTGCGCATTGTCTTCACAACCTTTTCACCTAACTCCTTTAATTCCGGATCCGCTCTCACTTTCCGGAGGAGGTCGGCATAGGTAATTTCTGCCTTTACTTCCACGATCAGGGCGTCGCCCTTGGACCGCTGCCTCATTTGTTTTTTAACTTCTGCCTTTTCTTCTTCTTTCTTCTTTTCTTCGTTTTTTGCCCTCGTTTTTTTTTTCTTCTCTGTCTTTTTTCATTCCTGCTAGTGATGGTCTTCCACTATCGCGATCTTTTTTATTTGCTCGGGGGTTTTCGGAGCTCTTTCACGCCACACTAAGCACTTTTTCGAACTCATTCAGTTTGCTGTTCCCGCTCTACAGCTAGCATAACTGTCTTCAACCCAGTCACAAAAGATCTGATTACGTGATACACATTACGTTTCCCCTTGATGAATTCGTAGAGTTCCTCCACTTTCCGTTTCATTACCCCTGTGGGTTACTGCTACTAGACTTAGGAGTAGACATTTCGCTCACCCCTGGATTCGACGGTTTTTTCGAAGCCCCTTCTGCGTCATTGTTTGACCGACTTGCAGCTGGTGATCGCCGCAGCTTACCGCTTCGCGCAAACACAAAAGCTTCCCCTGTTGCAGTGTCCGACATCCATCCGTCGTGGGTGTGTGTGTGCCGTGTGCGGATGTGTGTGTGTCTGTGTGTGTGTGTAACTGTGGATGTGTGTTTGTGTGTGTGGATGTGTGTGTGTGGATATGTGTGTGTGTGTGTGTTGCCCCATAAGACCCTATTGATTTGTTTTACAATCGGACTATTACTTTGCCTGTTATGTTTCAAAATGTTAAATCCAGCTATAAAAAAGGATCATATTCCGAAGACTACTTGAACTCACTCACTTTGCTCAGAGATGGTTGAACCGATTTCCACAATATTAGTGTAAAATGAAAAGTCTAGCTGCCTCATAACACCTTATTGACTTTTACTGTAATCAGACTGTAACTTCGTCTGTAATGTATCGAAATGTGAAAATCAGTATCTCAGAAACTACACAACCGATTTGAACAATATTGATATCAGATGAACGGGCTAGTTAAGAGTTAACTGATGAATTATGATTGAAAACGTGGTTTCAAAGTTTGGCTGCCCTATACGTTTGGCTGCCCTATTCGTTTCTTTTAAGCAACCGTTATGTATTAAATTGTTAAAACAACGAAAATCTATTATCTCAAAGATTACGCGATTTATTTGAACATAGTTAGTGTCATACGAACGAGTCAACTCTCAAACTTACAAATAACAAACTTCATAACAATTTGATATGTGGCTCAAAAGTTATGGAAAGAAAAGAAATTCAAAGACTATTTAAAACTATACCTGCTTTAATCAATATATGTGGCCTCAACATAATTGAAATGTGGTATCGTACTATTTAAACGTTCCCGGTATCGCTTGTGATTAAATTGTTCGAAATTAAGAGTCATTCCTTTTATTTCGCTATTTCTTAAGCACTAACATTACGTCAAATTTCATATTTTATACTTCAATTACAACATCAATATTTTATAACCCAAAGAGTGAATATACCTTTATTGGATTGAAGCGTTCATGTAAATCTTGTTTCACAAATAATAAGTTTGAATAAGAAAGGCTGGGTCTGACCGCTAGGTTGGTTAATTGAGGTTTTTTTTTTTTGAGAATATTATATCGTTTCTCTATTGTGGATTCTTTTCATTTAGTTTCTGACAATCAACAGATTTATAATTGCCATAACACACAAGAAAAACATTACCACTACCTTCCGAGTCGGAACAATTCATTTAGATGATTAATTTTTAATTTTTCCTAGTTTTTTTTTTCAAAAAATAAATAATTTTTTTTCTAGAGTGTTTTTTTTTTTCGGAAAGATAAAATTACTATGTATCTACAACTTTGCCTAAGACGTCACTCCGATCAAACAAACAGTTTTGGCTCTAAAAATAGTTGTAATCATCAATACCTTCCTAAAATAGCATTTTTCAATAGCTTTTCGAAATGAATCGTGTTCCAAAAAATTAAAACAATAGCACAAAATGGCATATTTTCCCTATAGAAACATCTATGCAAAGTTTCAGTCAAATCAAAAATGACAATTTAAGGAAAATATTAAAACTGTGATATTTAATTTGTGGGTTGAACGGTAACTACTCGACTGTTTCATCTACTAACCGAGATTGTTTCAGTAATTTTCCTTGTTTAAAGCTGTCATTCTGGCCTAAAAGTTTTCTAATGCATCCAAGATACTTATGACAATGGCTCCGCCATCCTTTCGAATAGAAGTTAACTCATTGATTAACTTTTTATAAACGAAATTGGGCCTACCAAATCGTTCCTCTAGTCGTTTAATTATTTGAACCACATTTTTGCGACTCATCATCAATTGTTTAACGCATTTTTCATCGCTTCCATGCAGAACTGTCTGTAATCTATTTAGATTTTGGATATTACTAAACGCTCCTTTTTTTTCATTCTGTGCCGAACACGCATCAGTATCGGACGTGTTTGGTGATCGCTCCGATAGAATATAAAACAAAAGACGTGTGAACAAGTGTTGGCATTGTTTGCCTGGTCGAGTGAAATAAATCCGGGTTCAAGGTCGCGCCTTTGTGCAACTGTTTCGCATCGTGACTGCCAGCTGGTGCGTAAGCCGATTTGGCATTTGGAAAAGAGGAAAAAGAAGAAGCCATCAGTTGGCAGTTGAGTTGTATCGCTGTGTGGAGTGATCTCACATCTGGCTCGCTGCTGGTGGCTGTTTGGTGCTGCTGTAATGGTGCTGCTGGCTGTAACGGCTGCAACTTCGAACGATCGGACAACCAACCTTACTAGAAGGGAGAAGTAAAAAGGTACATGCTCTTGTCGGCGCTAGTGCGCTAGACATAGCGGGATGGATGTAGATCCCTAGCCTCCCGTGCCGCCATCCCCGAACCCCTCTGACCCTGACCCTTCTGTTACCCCCTCCCCTGTTCATTCTTCAGTCCCCCCTCGCCCCAGGCTTTACCCAGACGGAGCCCAGGGCAGCTATACTGTCTATTTTCGGCCGAAGGCGGGATCGAAATCGAAACAGTTGAACCTCTTGCAGATTTCTAAAGACCTGACGAAGGAGTACAAGGGCGTGACCGAAATTTCCAAGGTCCGGCCTAACAAGCTCCGTGTCGTGGTCAGTAACCTGGAAGAGGCCAACGATATAGCTTGCTCTGAGCTCCTCACACGCGAGTATCGCGTTTACATACCCGCACGAGACGTGGAGATCGACGGTGTCATAACCAATTCGAGTCTGTCCGTCGAGTCTGAAAAGTGCCAAAGGGTGCTTTGAGAACAAAACCTGTCCCTATGTAAAGGTGCTCGACTGCAAGCAATTGTGCTCAGCATCGATCATCGGTGGCAAAACAGTATACACTCCGTCAGACTCGTTTCGAGTTACGTTCGCCGGGTCAGCGCTACCAAGCCACGTCTCGATCCACCGGGTTCGTCTCCCTGTGCGATTGTGCCTCGCGTCATGAACTGCCTGAATTGTAAGCAGTTAGGCCACACCGCCGCCTACTGCTGCAATAAGGCACGTTGTGGCAAGTGTGGGGAGAATCATGCGGATGATTCCTGCAGTAAAAATGCTGAAAAATGCATTCACTGTGGGGAGAGTCAGCATGAGCTCTCGACATGTGCGGTGTACATGCAGCGCAGGGATAAAATAAAGCGGTCTCTCAAAGAGCGTTCAAAGCGTTCTTACGCTGAGATGCTGAAGAAGACCGTTACCACTTCTCCCATTACATCAAACCCTTTTGATCTGTTGTCCTCTGATGAAACCGATTCTGACGATTCACCATCGGGAACATCTTACGCCAATCCTGGGGAGTCTAGAAAGAGGAAAAATATTTCCTCTCCTAAACTTCCAAGAAAAGGTCCTAAGATTTCTCAAAGTGAAATGAAAGTAACAAACAAACCAAACAGTGCTGCGGAAAACCGAAGCAAACTCCTCCTGGGCTTGCAAATTTAAAGTCCCAGAAGGAGTTCCCAGCACTTCCAGGAACATCTAAAACCCCAGTTGTTCCTTTTGCACTCCCAGTTGATGAAACAAACTCTGGATTAGTGAAATTTTCTGACATTGTGGACTGGATTTTTGAAACTTTCAATGTACCCGATCCAATTAAAATTTTTCTTACAGCATTCCTCCCAACAGTTAGATCATTTTTGAAGCAGTTGACTGCCCAATGACCCCTCCTTGCAGCGATTGTATCCTTCGATGCCTAATTCAACTGCGTATATGAAGGATTCTATCTCTGTCTTACAGTGGAATTGTAGAAGTATTTTACCAAAAATAGATTCGTTTAAAGTTTTGATAAATAAAAACAAATGCGATGCATTTTCCCTTTGTGAAACTTGGCTTACCTCAAATATTGATCTCAACTTCCATGATTTTAATATTATTCGCCTTGATCGAGACACCCCATATGGAGGAGTACTTTTAGGGATTAAAAAGTGCTATTCTTTCTATCGTATTAACCTCCCCTCGATTCCAGGCATCGAAGTTGTAAAGAGCTTTGTATTGCCTAAATATATATTCCTCCCAGAGCACAGGCTGGGCAACGGCTGCTCTTTGATTTAATAGAACTTCTTCCCTCGCCACGTTTGATTTTGGGAGATTTCAACTCTCATGGCGTGGCTTAGGGTTCCCCTTACAACGATAACCGCTCCTCCTTAATCTATAACCTTTGCGATGACTTCGACATGACTATTTTAAACAACGGCGAAATGACACGTATCCCGAAACCTCCAGCGCGCCCAAGCGCTTATGTTCGACGTCGCTACGGTTGGGTTGCACATGGAAGGTAATCCTCGATCCTCACGGTAGCGACCATTTGCCTATTCTTATTTCAATTAATAACGGGTCAATTCGCATGCGACCAGTTGACATTCCGTATGACCTCACACGGAATGTCGATTGGAAGTTATACGAGGAAATGATTTCAAAAGCGGTCGATTCGATTCAACATCATCCACCACTTGAAGAATACAACCTCCTCGCGGGCTTGATTCTCGACGCCGCGTTGCAAGCCCAAACGAAGAAATATCCCGGCGTAACGATCAAAGAACGGCCTCCCATTCCGTGGTGGGACCAAGAGTGCTCCGATGTCTACACGCAAAGATCCGACGCGTTTTTGGCCTACCAGAAGGGAGATATACCTGGCGACTGTATACGGTATTCGGAGCTTGATACCAAGCTTAAAAGCTTGGCTAAAGCAAAGAAACGCGGATATTGGCGTCGGTTCGTGAACGAGACGTCGAGGGAGACATCGATGAGCACTTTTTGGAACACAGCCCGAAGAATGCGGAATCGCGTAACGGTCAACGAAAGCGAGGAGTCTTCAAGTAGGTGGATATTTGATTTCGCCAGGAAAGTATGTCCGGACTCTGTTCCAGAGTGAAATATTGTTCGCGATGCGTTTCCGGGCCACGACGCGATAGAATCACCTTTTACGATGGCAGAATTTTCAGTTGCCCTCCTGTCCTGTAACAATAACGCACCTGGGTTAGATAGAATCAAATTCAACTTTTTGAAGAATCTACCCGGCAATGCCAAGAGGCGCTTGTTGAACTTGTTCAATAAGTTCCTGGAGCAAAACATTGTACCGCAGGATTGGAGGCAAGTGAAGGTGATCGCCATCCAAAAACCAGGGAAACCAGCTTCTGATCACAACTCTTATAGGCCGATTGCAATGCTATCCTGTATCCGGAAATTGATGGAAAAAATGATACTCCGTCGTTTAGACCATTGGGTCGAATCAAATGGCCTACTATCGGATACTCAATTTGGCTTCCGCCGTGCCAAAGGGACGAATGATTGTCTTGCGCTGTTTTCAACAGATATTCAGCTGGCGTATGCTCGCAAAGAACAAATGGCATCTGCGTTCTTGGACATTAGGGGGCTTTTGATTACGTTTATTTTGACATTCTTTCGGGTAAACTTCACCGACAAGGATTTTCTACAATTTTAAACAATTTTTTGCACAATTTGTTGTCCGAAAAGCACATGCATTTTACGCACGGCGATTTGGCAACTTTTCGCATTAGCTACATGGGTCTTCCCCAGGGCTCATGTTTAAGCCCCCTTCTTTACAACTTTTATGTAAATGACATCGACGAATGTCTGGCAAATTCATGCACGATAAGACAACTTGCAGACGACAGTGTAATCTCTGTTACAGGAGCCAATGCTGCCGATTTGCAAGGACCATTGCAAGATACCTTGGACAATTTGTCTGCTTGGGCTTTACAGCTAGGTATCGAATTCTCTCCGGAGAAGACTGAGATAGTAGTTTTTTCTAGGAAGCATGAACCTGCTCAGCTTCAAACACAATTAATGGGTAAAACGATTTCTCAGGAGCGAATACAATATAGTTGTTTGCGTATCGCCTTAGGTTGCATGCAGTCGACCCATACGATGAGTTTGGAGGTCTTAGCTGGAGTACTACCATTGAAAAACCGCTTCTGGAGCCTGTTTTCTCGTATTCTTATCAAATGTGAGGTCTTGAACCGTCCCGTGATTGAAAATTTTGAAAGGTTAATCGAACTTAATTCTCAAACCCGTTTTATGACATTGTATTTCAATCACATGTCCCAAAATATTAACCCTTCTTCGAATATTCCAAATCGTGTCGACTTATCAAATACTTCTGATTCTACTGCGTTTTTCGATACATCCATGATAGAAGAAACTCGTGGAATCCCGGATCATTTACGCGTGCAGCAGATCCACAAATTTTTTTCCAATAAATATCGAAACAACAACTGCATCAATATGTTCTACACTGACGGATCACTTCTTGATGGGTCCACTGGCTTCGGTATTTTCAATAACAATTTAACCGTCTCCCATAAACTCGATAGTCCTGCTTCTGTTTACGTCGCAGAATTAGCTGCAATTCAGTACACCCTAGGGATTATCGAAAAAATGCCCAAGGACCATTATTTCATCTTTACGGACAGTCTCAGTTCCATTGAGGCTCTCCGATCGATGAAAGATGTTAAGCACTCTCCGTATTTTCTGGGGAAAATACGGGAACATCTGAGTGCTTTATCCGAAAAATCGTTTCAGATTACCTTAGCGTGGGACCCTGCTCGATACCGGGCAATGAGAAAGCGGACTCTTTGGCTAAGGTGGGCGCAACAAACGGTGATATTTATGAAAGACCAATTGCCTTTAATGAATTTTTCGCATTTGTACGTCAGAATACGATCATCAGTTGGCAAAATTCTTGGACCAGAGGGGAACTGGGAAGGTGGTTACATTCCATAATCCCCAATGTGTCGAAGAACCCGTGGTTCAAGGGGTTGGATGTAGGTCGGGATTTCATTTGCGTGATGTTCCGACTTATGTCCAATCACTATAGATTTGATACGCATCTCCGTCGTGTTGGGCTCGGGGAAAGTGGTATCTGTGCCTGTGGTGAGGGTTATCACGACATAAAGCATGTGGTTTGGTCATGCCCTGTACACCGTGACGCCAGGTCTAAATTAATAGCTTCCCTGCAGGCCGAAAGTAGGCAGCCGGCTGTTCCTGTTCGTGATGTCTTGGCGAGCCGTGACCTATCCTACATGTCCCTTATATACGTTTTCCTGAAATCCATCCACGCCCCAGTTTAATCCTATTCCCTTCCGCCTACATCCAACCAAACGACAAGAACACGTTAAGACCCCGGATCCGGAAACAGCAACTATACCCGCACGATACTCTCAGGTCCCGAGGGAGACAAACCAATATGCCAGTCCGTAATATCTTGGCCCAGCAGCGGAACATATTCAATATGCTGCTTACCTATGGCGATGGAAAACCATCAAACAACATATCAGTGCTTTTAATGCAAAACATTCTAGTTTTAAGTTAGATTTAGTTCCAGCTCGTAGTCGGCAGCGAGGATAAAAAATTTGCTTTTAGTTATTAAGATACTTTAGAAAGTAAGCTACCAGATATAAATGGCGCCGTTAAACATTAAATTGTATTTTTGCCGTGTCAAATAAATTATAGATGAAGAAAAAAAACGCTCCTTTTTTGGTGGTATCCTTGAAAATTTTATGAAATTTGGGCCATTCCTTGGCTTCTCCGTTGAATGTTAGAATTCCAACAGCGCTTGCCTTTTAAATATATATTCTAGTTTTCCAGTCATGCCTCATTTTCGTTGCTAGCACCCATACTAGAATTTCCTTTATCCTTCATCCGTCTTTCGTTTCAGATATTATAATCCTCTCTGGAGTTTCACAAAAATGTGCTGAGTTTGATTTTCCTTTTGAAAAGTCTAGAATTTTCAGTTTCAATCAAACCTGAGGTAGACTTCTCGGCGTTACATAGAGAAATTTTTCCTCGAGTATGAACCTGAATAAACTAGACATTTGGATGAGAAATATCAGATTTTTAGAGTGTGAGTCTATTTAGTGTGGTTTGCACTAACTTACTAAATTTTACGAAATTTACAGTTTATATACATTTTTTACAAGCTATGCCTACTTTTGTGGGAAAGAAAGAAAGAATCAAAAGGAAGAATAGAAAAAAGGAAAGCGACAATAATTTAAATCTGTTTAGCTATTGCTCTCCTTTACACGTGCCTACGCAACTTCATTTATCCCTTAAGTGAAAATCAATAAATAGTTCAAGTTTATCGACCATTGCGCCTGCGTAGACCTGGAATTCTATACCTGCCCTTTAGCCAGTGCGCGCGCCGGCACCCTGTTGCGGGATCCCTAATGATTTTACTTTTTCTTCGTCGCCTAAGTGGTCGTAAAAACAAAACGTAGACGATCGGCTCATGAATGAAACAAAAATGGGAAAATACCAAATGTAAGAATTGAATTATGTGGCCGTCGATAATGCGTCTGTAACAACCACTCAGCAATTATTTTTGTCATTTAAGAGTATGAGCATGTGCATAAGCATGATTGACCGCCCGCGGTTGCTACTCCGTTATTGCCAGATCAGATGTAATTGCACAGAAAACCAACGGGTGATGCTTGGGACTAACATTAATCCTCAATGTTTAAATACTGGTAACCTTAATCTTCACATTAGGCAATACCAGCGCCGGCCGCATCCGAATGCAGGTCAAAGAAGGAGTGTGTATAGGAATATGTTGACGTGATACTCGCTTTATTGGCAGCCGAGAACACCTCTACTTTCATGAGAAATCACTGGGATGTTGGAGGAAAGGATAAGGTTTGCAGCAGGTTTCGTTTTGGTAAACGACGCGCTGAGTTCGAGTACCGGGTGCATATTACCAAAAATCGCGCGTACGAGTTCATTATACCTTCTACGGAAATCACAACGCGATCCGAGCTCATTCTGTTTGATGATGTAACACCGCAAAAATAAAGCGCACGCGAGGATATCGGACTTATGACTCGATTAGGACAGACTCAAATATTCAGACTACACAATGTTACGAAAGCTACGAGAGTTTAGGCCACCTTAATGCCTCGTCACCCCTATCACTTCTTCGTGAAGAGACCCTTTTTATACCGAAAATTATAACACGGTTATAACCAACCTGTAGAGAATCGCATGAAAAGCCCAAGCAAAATGAAAGAAATTCAACAAAATGTATTGTCGTCATCTTTAAAAATAATTCTAGGAACTGAAAGTAGCTGGGACGAAAGCGTAAGAAACGAAAAAGTATTTGGAAACAATTATAATGTATTCCGGCACGATCAGAATTTGTCTACCAGTCAAAAAAAGTCAGGCGGTGGAGTCCTCATTGTCATTAATGCAGACTTTACTTCTGAAGAAATAATATCCGACAAATATAAAGAATTTGAACACGTATGACCAAAGCATTTATAGCTGGCGAAGAACATATCTTCTGTTCCGTGTACTTTCCACCGGAACATGCTCATAATCATTCGTATGAATTATTTTTCAAAACTCTAGAATCTATTATTTCTAACATGAAACCAGAAGTAAAACCAGCATGTCTCTAGTGACTACAACCAACGTAATGCGGACTTTATTGTAGACATTGAAAATGAATCTATCTTACCCCAGTCGTAGGCGAAAACGAAACACTGCATCTTTTTGGCAAATCCTCAGAACTCGGTCTATATCAAATCAATCATGTCAAAAACAAACAAAATGCTTTTTAGACCTATTATTCACAAACTGCACTGAAGACTTCTGTGTAGATGCATCATTGACTCTCATCTGGAAAAATGAAGCATGCCACACAGCAATTGAATATTCAATAGTAATGAATAACATTTCGTACCCTAGCGACTGCGAGTACGAGGATGTACCGGAATACCACAAAACTGACTTCAAACAAGTCAAACGCAGACTTCGCATAATAAATTGGCGTAGTGTAATTTGTAAAGAAGGAAATGTCAACGAAGAAGTACCATAATTTTATAATCAAATTATATCAGAAAATGTACCACAAAAAATAAGAAGACGAACGAACACCAACAAATATCCAGTGTGGTTTAATCCACAATTGGAAAACCTAAAAAATAGAAAACAAAAAGCACATAAAATATACAAAAAAGACAACAATAGCGAAAATCTTCAAAAATACCAAGAAATTTGCTGTCAACTTGACGCAGCCATAAAAATTGCACATAAAGAACATAATCGTAAAACCGAACATCAAATCAAGTCTTGCCCTAAGAACTTCTTCAATTACGTAAAAACCAAACTAAAAAGTAACAATTTTCCATCACAAATGCATCTTGACAGTAATGTAGAACAAACTAGTGATGAAATATGTAGTCATTTTGCCACTTTTTTTTTCAAGAAATATACACCACATATGAAGAAACAGATCGCGACCGCGAATACTTCTCGTATTTTCCTGAATTTTCGAATTCTTCATCTGTCAATCAAATATCTGAATTCGAAATTCAGAACGCACTTAAAAATTTAGACGCTACGAAAGGTCCTGGACCTGACAGAATAGCTACAATTTTTCTCAAAAACTTGGCAGAAGAACTACATATCTACACCATTACAACACCTTTTTGATATGTCCCTGAAGAATGGAATTTTCCCAGAACTCTGGAAAACTTCATATTTAGTGCCAGTTTTTAAATCTGGCGCTAAATCTGACATTCGTAATTATCGTGGAATTGCCATTATTTCAAGCATTCCAAAATTATTTGAATCAATAATTAATGAAAAAATCTTTCAGCAAGTAAAACACCAAATTACAACTCAAAACACGGGTTTTACAAAGGCCGATCAACTACTACAAATCTTTTGGAATTCATAACTTTCACTTTGACTGTAACGGACAACGGCAACCACGTTGAAGCTCTTTATACGGACTTTAGCAAGGCATTTGACAGAATCGACATACCTTTATTGCTCTTCAAGCTCGAAAAATACGGAACTGAAACAAAATTTTTGAAACGGCTGCAGTCATACCTAACAAAACGTACACGAATAGTCAGCTTCCTTTTCAAACCCAATAGAAGTAACTTCTGGGGTTCCTCAAGGTTTTCACCTGGGCCCTCCTCTTTTTATATTATACGTAAATGACATTTTCTTTCTTCTTAAGTCAATACATGTGCTTGTATATGCTGACGACATAAGGCTCTTTATTGAAATAACCAATGCAGAAGACTTCGAAATATTCCAGAATGAAATTATTGTATTCTACACTTGGTGCAACAAAAGTCTATTACAACTCAACATTAAAAAATGTAATTCAATAGCCTTCAACAGAAAAACAGTAACACCACCTACAAACATTTTCTTAGGAAATCAACGAGTAGAAAAATGCAAAATCGTAAGGGACCTAGGCGTAGTCTTAGACTCCATAATTTTCAAGACCCATATACATTCAAACTATTATATATTACATACGTCCGACCAATTCTGGAATATTGTAGCATTGTATGCAAACCATATATTGTCACACATGAAGAACGCATTGAATCTGTCCAAAAACACTCATGAAACGTTTCGACGCGAAGTCTCTAGATATTCGGTAACCCGGACATCTGGCTTTGAGCTTAACAGGTCGACTAACGACGTTTCATGTATACTGTTCGTCTGTTCCTAAAAGCGATTTCCTCATTTGAGACCGGTTTGAAGCAGAAATATACAATAGAGTGTTATTAGGGTCACGCACAAGTGTGTATGGTATATCCTAGTGAAACGCAAAATATTATACTGCACTATGTGGACAATTTAAACTTACATATCATAGAGTTGGGTTACTAAATTTCGAAAACATTTATATGATCAAAACTCTCCGGGGCAAGCACTCTCCGTATTTCCTGGGGAAAATACGGGAACATCTGAGTGCTTTATCCGAAAAATCTTCTCAGATTACCTTAGTGTGGGTACCTTCTCACTGCTCGATACTGGGCAATGAGAAAGCGGACTGTTTGGCTAAGGTGGGCGCAACAAACGGTGAAATTTATGAAAGACCAATTGCTTTTAATGAATTTTTTGCATTTGTACGTCAGAATACGATCATCAGTTGGCAAAATTCTTGAACCAGAGGGGAACTGGGAAGGTGGTTACATTCAATTATACCCAAGGTATCGACGAATCCGTCGTTCAAGGGGTTGGATGTAGATCGAGATTTCATTTGCGTGATGTATCGGCTTATGTCCAACCACTATAGATTTGATGCGCATCTCCGTCGTATTAAGCTCGGGGAAAGTGGTATCTGTGCCTGTGGTGAAGGTTATCACGACATAGAGCACGTTGTTTGGTAATGCCCTGTCCACCGTGACGCCAGGTCTAAATTAGTAGCTTCCCTTGAGGCCGGAAGTAGACGGCCAGCTGTACCTGTTCGTGATGTCTTGGCGAGCCGTGACATACCCTACATGACCCTTATATACGTTTTCCTAATATCCATCCATGCCCCAGTCTAGTACCGTTCCCCTCCATCTACACCCAACAAAACGACAAGAACACGTTTGAACCTTAAGCACAGATTTTGGAATCAGCAACTGCACCCCACTCGAATTCGCCACGACCTGAGAACCCGAGGCCTTCAGTGATATCTTGGCTCAGCGGCACATACCATATGGCCACTTGAACACTAGCGAACAACAACAACGAACCATAACCAGCAACTAGACCCCGCACAATACCTTCAGGACCCGAGGATTACAAGCCCCTGCCCCAGCTCATGACATCGGTCATTCGAAAAGCATCAGACGACCATTCAACAACAAAACACTGATTGAAAAATTTATGCTAGTTTTAAGTTAGAGTTAATTTCAGCTCGTAGTCGGCAGCGAGGATAAAAAATTTGCTTTTAGTTTTTAAGTCACCAGATATAATTGGCGCCGTTAAACATTAAATTGTATTTGTGCCGTGTCAAATAAATGATATATGAGGAAAAAAAAACTCTCCGGACCGGAGATGCGTTTACACCGAAGCATGCACGACCGCTCAATCCACGCCTACCGACGGAGACGCTCGGGAGCACGATATTTCCGCCGATTCTTTATTAGTTGTCGATGCGACTGTTGCCTATCAAATAGTAAAATTGGCAAAGTTTCATGCCTCCAAAGCTCCAATAATTTCAAAAATGCAGATATGCATATTGACCAAAATATATATATCTTAAATTTGTTGACAAAATGCCAAACTAGTCATAATTGGAATATAGTATACAAAAATTTCTGCTCAAAAGCTAGGAAAATCTCAAAAATTGCATCATAACATTTCGGCTCCGACTATCATCAATGCACCATACTCCAAATTTCACAAACCACACTCTCTAGGTGAAAACATCTCTTTCTAATAAAACCCTGCATAGAGCTTGATCGAGCACAATCGTACAACGACGAGTTTAAATAATGTTACGCGTTATGTTGGCTCATTACTAAGTTTAGCGATAAGTACCTTTATTGTTAAACACCGCGACATGCGTAAAAGCATAAGTAATGTCGAACTCGCCTCCGCGGCACATTCACACCCGGACTACACTTTTGTCCTGTACTGTTTTTTTTCACTTTCCGGACAACATTTTTTCTGTATCCAACTAAACACTCTATCCCGGACTACATCCGAAAGAGACAGGGTGTAGTCTAAAAACACTAATAACAAAAACAAAAGCTCTCAAATGCCGTACGAAAAATATGACAGCTGAGTGTAGTGTCGTTTTCGAGTTATAAAGTGTAGTCCGGGACGGTGTAGCACGGCCGCAAAAACGAACAATAAAACGCGATTACCACGGACGTTATAAATGAAGCGTCTACACACGTCGCCAGCGATGCCAGCTTCCTCTCTCTCCAATTATTTTTGTTATTTAAACTCGTTATTTATTTATTGACTTTGTAATGATACTAAAATTATGTGAAATCTTACCTAGATCATTTTGTTGACTACGATTAGTTTTTTCATGTTGCCATTCATCATCTGTAAATAGAGTATAGTTTGTTAATTACTCTTAAACGAACATTTTCAGTTATATACCTTCATGACAAATTTTTTCTCATTAATATTGTTAACAGAAGCTAGCTTGTGCTAGATATAGCTTTTTATTTGAATCAATGAACCAGACCCATTTAACAATAATAGTTAAAAAAAATTTTTTAGGGTAGGGGAACTGGGGGCAAGATGCCCATGTTAAGAAGAACCTCACTTTATGCACTCGTCAATGCAAAATGTTATTCGAGAAACACACTAACTTAAAGTTTGAACAGTTTCTTACCGAACAGATTTGTCCTGCAGTATAAAAACCAATAAAACAGGTTGAAATCGTGAAATTCAAAAAGGTTATCGAAATCTTATTCTCAGATTCGGTCGGGGTAAAATGCTCATATGTGTGTACAAACGCACCACAACAAGGGGTCGAAACGCACCACAACAAATGGGTAAAATGCGCTGCCTGTTTCATAGCAACGCACAACCAGCATGACCCGAAATAGCAGAGATAGTCTCTTTTCGATCATGCCCGTCGCAGGTCGGTGTTTTAAATAGAAAAATCAGAACTCACATGCTTAATGTGGGTCCCCGTTGCTCTATGGTTAGCGATGTCGGTCGGCTAGCTCTCCCACACGGTTGTGATATCGGGTTCGATTCCCGAGCGAGTCGAGGATCTTTTTGAGCTGGAAATTTTCTCGACTCAGCACTGGGGCACGGTGTATCGTTGTACTTATCCTACACATGCAAAATGTGCCAAAAAACAATATCGATAACGAATTCTCTCAACTAATCTAGTTGATCGCGACCGCTATTAGCCCCAAGGCTAAGCGTGCGATATTGTTATTGCTAATGACCCCTTACGTAACTCTTGGATGGTTCCCAAATTTTATGGAACCGGTCGAATTTAAAGTTCTTTTAAGATAACTATTAACTCCTCAATTTCTTGTAAGCGTATAAGCAATGTGAAAAACAGACCAAATGAACCGAAAATTTATATATATTTGTAGATTCAAAAATAAACAACATAAGAATATTTAAACATTTAAACAACATATATAAACATTCAGTATTTATTTTGAGTTATTTCTGGTTTAACTTTAAAAACACATGTCGCAAGTAATTGAAAATGGGTTGGTGGCGCACTCAGAGTGAAACCACGTTTTACATTGGACACACATCATCCAGCCTTCTCCATCTTTAGACAAACTGAATACAATTCCGCAGGATGAGCATAGAATTCATTTTTTATATTTGCTGCAGATTTACGCTTCCGGCCTTCACGAACCGTATTAGTCTTTTTTATGTTATTAATTTCCTTCGCAGCACTGTCCTTCAACAGTTTTTTGCGGTACGGTGATGATGTCAATTCTTCACTTTGTTCCGATTTAGGCGTTCGGCGCCTTATCATGTTCTTCTTCGGTACTGGTACTTTTATGGCAGGTGGCTTGTCGAATCCCTTCAACTCACCTTCAGTTGGAACCCGATTATAATCCCAACGCCTCGACTCTTCCTCGTTAGAATGTTGATTCTCGTTCGCTGTAACCGGTGTAAGTGAGATCTGGAATCTGGATGAGTTTTTTTCGATATTTTCATTATTTGCAACCAAGGAGTAGACAACTATGTTTCCGTTCTTGTCAATACTGTAATTAACTGTTGGGTCTAGAACAAGCAGATCTGTGTCAAAATTAAACGCTTCTTGCTCAGCTGCAGTAGGCACGCTATTATAATTCGAGCAGGGTGTTTCCAATGTGATTTTTTTTCCTGCGGCACAGAGAGAACGACATGCTCACCAGGGTTTGTTTCGGTACTCTGGTCTTCAGAAATTATTGTTTGTGCAACTATATCTCTATTATCATCTATTATGTAGTAAACATTTGGATCGACACAGAGAAACTCCGACAGGTCAATCGGTTGATCAGTGCTTTCAACGTTGGCATAATCTGTTTTGCAGAAAAAAAAGTTTTAGTGTAAAACAAGTTCATGTTAAAACATACAAATAACATATTCAAATTACTTTTAAATGGCTCATAGACGGTTTGACTCAAAGGTTGCGTAAAATCTTCGGAATTCACATAGCCATCGAGTTTCTGTGCATCAATGGTTAAATCAATGGATGGTCGACGTCGTTGGAGGGATCTGAATTGAGAAAGTCATTGGCTTATTATATTACGTTTGGATGTCTTATTGATGAATTAATTTACTGTTACTTACTTCCCGATGTCTTATCAATGCTTTGGTCGATTGGTTCTGTAAAATGCATAGAGCCATCGAAGTCTTGTGCATCAACGTTCAGGTCATTGTAATTGCCTGGATGGTTATCTACGACGTCGTTGAAAGGATTTGCAATCAGGAAATCAGAAGCTTCATAATCCTTAGCTGTAAAAATGTGCCGATTATAAGGGCTTATGCCGGTGGCTTGGAAACCGTTTTTGGCTGTTGAAATCAACGCGCTAGCGGAGTATGCACTATTTATTAATGCGGCAACATTAAAAATTGTGACCGTTTTTCCTATGTTTTCCTTTTGGAACTCGAGGGCTTTATTATAGCTCGACTTAAGTGGACTCATGAATGCCACGTCTATGCGAAGTGTGAGGCGGTATGTAAAGGATCCGAACGTGCTCCTTTTCCGCCTTCTCAAGCACTTCCACATTCTTAGTATGGCTAGAATGTCCATCGAGGATTAAATGTACCGAAGATTTTTCCGTCGGTTTCGTTTTTGCAACAAAATGGTCAAACCACGTTGAGAACGTGTGTGTTGTGCTCCAAACACTCTCGTTACATGCAAATATCGATCCTTCAGGTGCGCCCACCTTCAAAGCCTCATTCATTCGTTTTCGCGGAAAAATTCTCATCGGAGGAATATACTCTCCTGTAGCGGACATGGCCATTACGGCTGTAGTATTTATTCCTCGCTCTGCAGAAACTGCTCCTGCTACTTGCCGTGCACCTTTCTTTGCCAAAACTTTGCATTTATTTGTTAGAACCTATGAAAACGAAATAAGTTCTAACACTATCTGCCACCCAAATTCTTAATAATTAACTAGATACTCACGGTACTGAAACCAGTCTCATCCGCGTTCCATCTCCAATTCAGGGGGAACTGATCGCTTCCATTAATCTCCTGGAGTAGATCGAAAAAGCGATCAACACTGGATCGATTGAATACCTTCAATCGAGCAAGAGATGTTGGCTCTGGAGATCTAAGGGAAATTTCCGGATGTCTCTTCAGAAACCCCACCAGCCAATTAAGCCCCGCGAGTTCTTTCTTCCGGAAAAAGGGATGATTTTTTTTTCCGCTAGTTGAAATGCTAAGCTTCGCAGTTCCTCTCGTGTCACTACCAGGCCGTGAATATTCATTTTCATAATATGTTCAACTAATTCGTCTTCCTGAACAGTATTGAACACAGGAGAAATACTTCCGAGTGTTGAAAAAGTTGGGAAACGTACACTTTCAAAGCAGTCGTTGCTAAGATACCGCGTCAAAGTTCTCCTAGGAATTTTGTAGGCTTTTGAAGCTTGCCTCTTCGACAGCCCCGTTCGCACCGCCTTCATGGCTGCCGCAAGTGCAGCCTCCGTCCAAATCCGCCAGTCGGTTTTCCTCACGTACTTACGTGGCTTTGAAGCTGGTTTTTCAGGAGCAAAGCACAACTAAACTAACATTGCGTATTGAACTGCGAACGTTTTGACAATTGTGATGCGCGTGTTACCTTTGAACGAATGTATTGCTGCACCCAGAGCTACTAGATCAGCAACTGTTTTTATCAGTATAAACGTTTTGTTTAGTAAAATGGGGCGCATTTTGACCCGCCTCGAGTAGTTTGATATAAATCGTTCTAATTATTAAAAAATTAATTAGATCAAGTAATTTTGCGTTGGCTACTGAACACCAAGACTTTGTTTCATAAGAAGAGTAATTTACAGATACGTAATAATGTTAACTGGTAGCGTAATGTCTCATGGAAAGAATTGTCAAAATTGTAAGAAATAGGCCTCAAAATAAAATTTCGAATTTTCATTGGATTTATATAACATAGAATGTTTATATCATCCACACGTGTCAAAAATGAGATATAGAAGCGATTGGCACCTGAATTATTGTTAAAAAATGCATATTTTTCTTATTATCACAGTGGGGCATTTTGCCCCGACTGGGTATTTTATCCACAGTTCCCCTATTACTGCTGAAGTTTTCTCATACCGTATAGTGTGTAGTGTAGCCCGTATTTTATTATACCAGTATCACTCTCGCATTTCTTATATGGAGTAATCACTCCTATATTCATCTCAGTACCTATATTCATCTCATCACGCCTTTTTGATCAATTTATCGTCAAATTTTATCATATTTTCAACGTAAAAATTTCAACCACTTTACAAAATCGAGAAGCAAATAGATTTACTTTCAAAATTTGTAAATTGGACAAATGAGAGAAATAAGATGAATATAGGTGAACCTAGCTGTTGTGATGAATAATGGAGCGATTACCCTATTACTGAAAAACGTAAAGGCAACACCCTCTCGTGATGAAAAATATAACACTTGGCGCTGTTGTAAAGATAATGATGATGGATTGCAAGCATCCTTTTACCCTCCAAGATTTTATTTGTAGTGAGCTTTCAAAGATCATTGGAACAAGATATGTGACATCCAGCTTCTGCATACATTTTGGACACGACCACCTTAACGACGTTTAGTGCTGCCATCTTATGACTTAAGTGCGCATAAAACTGTGAATATAAGCAAAAACACCATATCAAGAAGACTGGGAAATTGAGCAACACTTTTGGCAGCGCAGTTTTTCGAATAAAGGTAGAACTGACGCATGCTAGTATGTGTGCTATCGATGCGAGTGCAATCCTAATGCACAGGCAGGACTATCACATACGCACACAATGTCTTCACAAGCTTCCAACTTTAATAGATAGCGTGCGCTGTTTGATTTGACGCTTGTAACTTGTATGGGATTAATGCAGAGATGCCAGTCTTCTTGATATGATGTTTTTGTTAATAGCAAGCTCAGGTTATCGTAAATAGTCCGCCAGATGAAAATAAAAATTAAAAGACAGCACCATAGAAGTATATTGAAAGTTGGAGCACCTCACAAGGATATTGAAAAAAATGCATTCATATCATGACCTTGTCGTCATCGTCAAATTAACAGTGAACAACTTAGTGCAAATTTCGATCACACGCAGCGACATTCGTGTCCTCTGCATACTACAAGAGTCACGTATCCTGCTCTAGTCATCTTTTGAGTTATCACGTATCCGCGTAATTGGAAAATTTAAATATATAGGAGCAAGATCTTGGAAGATGGGACTCTCAAGAAACTGGAGACAAGCTGCTACGGACCGATGACGTTGGCGTAACATTGTAACGCAGGTGAAATACTGAGGAATATTTTACCAAGAAAGTAAGTAAATACATAGGTTTTTTCACAGACAAACCGACGTGCCGCTCGATGACGATTTCATCGTCCAGAAAAATTATAAAATCTTTTTAGTAGGCAGTAATATCACCGGTGTCGCTACAAGCAATCGTACACACTCATGAGCAAAGACAAAAACCGTCAGTTATACCGTTGATGTCGCTATAGGCTAGGGTAAAAGACGTTTTATGAAAATTAGTTAGGGGGCAGTAAGCAGGGGCGTATTAACGCGAAGACGAAGCAGGCGGTCGCCTGCTCATCAAACATCGGAAGGCGCCAATGAGTGGACAAAATATTCAAAAAAATAAAAATCGAATTATAATAATGATTTGAATATTCCGTAGTTTTTTGCCTTTCTCCTAGAAAGGTATAGCAATCACTTGCAAAACCGAAAGTATAAAAGTGCTCCAAAGGGCCGAATAGCATATATCACTCGACTCAGCTCGACGAGCTGAGTATTTTCTGTATGTGTGTGTGTGTGTAAGTGCAGATTTTTATTCTCACTCACTTTTTTCAGAGATGGCTGGACCGATTTTCATGAAATTAATTGCAAATGAAAGGTCTTGTTGTCCCATAAGACCCTATTGAATTTTATTGTAATCGAATTTTTGGTTTAGAGGTTATGTATCAAAATGTAAAAATCATGAAACATCATGATTTGAACAAAATCGGTTCTAAATGAACGGGCTACCTGAAATACTCTTAACTTTTGAATTTTATAAGAATTGAACATGTAGTTCAAAAGTAATGAAAAGAAACGTGTTCTGGAGACTGTTTAATCTCACTCATGTTTCTCAGAGATGGCTGGACCGATTTTCATAATATCAGTGTCATATTGAAGGTCTAGTTGCCCCATAAGACCCTATTGATTTGTTTTGCAATCGGACCATTACTTTGCCTGTTATGTTTAAAAGCTGGATTTCACAGCTCCGAATAGGAACATATCTCGAAGACTACTTGGACGCACTCACTTTGCTCAGAGATGGCTGATCCGATTTCCACAAAATTAGTGTCAAATAATAAGTCTAGCTGTCTCATAATACCCTATTGAAATTTCTTGTAATCGAACTGTAGCTTCGTCAGTAATGTACCGAAATCTGAAAATCTCGAAACTTTATTATCTCAGAAACTACACTGGCGATTTGATCAATATTATTATCAGATGAGCGGGCTAGTTAAGGGTTAACTGATGAATTATGATTGAACACGTGGTTTCAAAGTTTGGCTGCCCTATACGTTCCCATTTCATTTGATTATAATCGAACTTAAGCAACCGTTATGTATTAAATGTTAATAAAACAACGAAAGTCTATTATCTCAAAGATTACATGACTTATTTGAACATAACTAGTGTCATACGAACGAGTCATCTCTCAAACGTACAAATAACAAACTTCGTAACAATTTGATATGCGGCTTAAAAGTTATGAAAAAAAAAAACTAAATTAATCCACCTAGCGGTAAGACCCAGCGTTTCTCGTTCAAACTTTTATTTGTAAAAATAGATTTATATGAACGCTTCAATCCAATAAATGTATATTCACTTTTTAGGTTCTAAAATATAGATGTTGTAGTCTATACATATAAAAATGCAGTCTGGTCTGTCTGTTTGATCCGAACCGATCGACGTGAAAATTTGTATGTAGGGGTTTTTGGTGCCGATAAAGGTTCCTATGTAGTTTTAGACCCCTCCCTCTTTTGGAAGGGAGAAGTCCATTACAAATGACACATAAATTTCTACACAACTCAAGAACAAATCAAGCGAATGAAACCGAATTTGGCATGTGGATGTTTTATAGGGTAACAAATATGTCTATAATAGTTGGACGCCCCTTTCTTTTCTGGAAGGGAGGGGTTCCATACAAATGAAACACAAATTTCTGCACATCTCAAGAACTAATCAACTAAAAGGAACCAAATTTGGCAGGTAACTGTTTTTAGTGGTAAAAATATGCCCATAATGTTTCGACACCCCTCCTTCTTTTGGTAGGGAGGGGTGCAATACAAATGAAACACAAATTTCTGCACATCTCAAGAACTAATCGAGTAAATGGAACCAATTTTAGCATATGAATGTTTTTAGGGGTAACAAATATGTCTATAAAGGTTCGACACCCCTCCCTTTTGTGGACAAATTTCTGCACATCTCGCGAACTACTCAACTAAATGGAACCATATTTGGCAGGTGAATGTTTTTAGTGGTAACTAATATGTAGCCGCCCCTGGTCGATCCCTAGCTTGCAGGCAGCATAAGCGCCAATCCGAAACGGAGACTGCCCACCTAGATTAGTTGTGCCCGGTTGAGACTCCCCGAAAGGGTCGTTCCAAAGAATATACCAAAAAAAGGAATTAGGATCAGACCAGATGGCTACACTAAATCCGGTCACCAAAAAAGGGTGGACACCCTTTTATCCTCCAGCAGAAATCTTCAACACCGCATATTCTCTCAGAGAGTTTGCGGTAAGAAACCACCCGCACAAGAATTTCTCATCACGGGTAATGTCGCTATTTACCACCAGGTATCGCACACACTCTGGAAGTAAAGCTTTGCCGATCGTTCAAATTCCGCCACGCGGAAGACGAAATTACTCTAAACGGAAAACCAACCAGAATGACGTAAAACACTAGAACCGGACTAAACCTTGCGGAAGCAGTACATGAACGAATCTACAACATTATTTGCGTGAAACAAACTCAATATATTACGACGGAAGAACAGGTTTGTATTTAAATCTAACAAGCATGCTTTTATATTATAATTTCCATTGTATGTGTGTAACTTATCATCTAGGCTAAGCTCCTATTGTGTGCGTTTTTTTTCTCTCCCTATTTCTAGTGCTTATTGACCCATGTGCCTCAAGTTTCGATCAGCTGCTCCAGAATGGATATATGCAGTGACGTCCTGCGGTGCGAGCAAATGGCTAGCTACCCGGGATTTAGATTTGTTTAGTGGGGCGATCAAAAATTCTGAAACGCGTGCACGCTATTTCGGCCTCCACTCAACTGCAAAAATCATGGGCGCGGTTTCGATACCGGCCAGTGCGACTAATAGTCGATTATTCGAATATCACAATTAAATTGTGGGGTCCTTCTTGGACGCGCTCACTGCTCTCGAGAGTAAATTGGAACGACTCACCAATAGGGACCTTTGTCTGTCCGATGCTGGTCACGTGGGCAGATTTGTGGCGATCTGCGATTGTCCCGCGCGATGAAACGGCTGCCGGGAAAAAGTTCGTCCTGGGGAAGAACGGTACGCGTTGCGTCTTTCGCTGTCCTGCTCTCGCTCGTTCGGCTGTGGGTGAGAGTGCGCAGCCTTGTGGCTTCTCTGCTTCGCACACTTTTTATACGCACTCTTTGCAATAAATTTAAATGTCTCACTGCACTTTAACTAGCTTAATACAAATTAACTAGAACACGCGGACAACAGACTTTCAACGCGACACTTCCAAATTGCTTAACGATCTAGGACGAAATGAACGATCATTATTAGTCCTCAGATCTGGGAATGTGATTTCGTACGAATTTACAAGAAGTACGTAATTTCCCGCAAATCTCGTCGGGAATATTCGGAAATCTACAATTCTGCTGGTTGTTTCATTTTGGCTGCCGTCATTAGGCCCTATCTGTCACTCTCCAACAATTTTTTGGCAATTCTATATGGGAACTATTCGGGTTTTCTCAACCGCCTAATCTAGAGATGCACATTCTCGGAGAGCCGCGTGCGCTAGGGTGTTGCGACAGATACGACAACTAAGGTAGTCTACATCTTGGCGCAACACTTGTGTTGATCGATTCTAAATTAATTCTAAAATAATATGCCCGCTAAATAACACCATGCTTGTTTTACGAAAATTTGGTTGTAGGATAACAACCAAATTTTCGTAAGGGACCTTTTTATTCCCATACGAAAACAATTTTCCCACAAAAACAAAACTACATAGAGTAAACAATATACAATAATTGTAAAGCTAATCCTTGGTTCACTAACAAAATCGGAAATACTGAACATTTTTAAACATTTCTGTCGACCATGTTGGTATTTAAGTTATTGCTGTTGAGACTTCAAACTTAATTCAAGAAACGTCGATCATATCGACCATAATTTTCTCCATAATAACAATGTGTTTCTTACGACTCACAAAGACATAAAACACTACAATAATCCATACCTAAATACGGCCCATTGGACTTCAGGATTACTCCAATCCTAACGTTGGAAAAGTGTCCCCTTTTCCGAATTTGCCAACTGGTTTGTCTATCATGAGACTCCAAGGCTTCTCCCTGAAAAATTCTCTTTCTGACAACCCGTACATACATCATCAAACTACAGCGATTCTAACGCCGATATTTCGGCTAAGACGAATCCTGCACAACTTTTTCTCAAACCCTGCATCGAGTTGATCTGGTATAAATTTACATCAAATAATATTGTCCTTTCACAAAAAAATTAGAATGCAGGGTATTTTCAAGAAAAAGAACGAATCCTGCACAACTTTTTCTCAAACCCTGCATCGAGTTGATCTGGTATAAATTTACATCAAATAATATTGTCCTTTCACAAAAAAATTAGAATGCAGGGTATTTTCAAGAAAAAGAAGAAGCAACACCCGCAACTGTCAGACATCTCAAACACTGGTAAAGAAGTGCTGTAAGGAATAGCAATCGATACACGTTCAACTGGGGATAGTAAAATGTTCGTTATTGAAATACAAAAATATCCGATTAAGTTTTATTCTCTACACCTCATTAGTTAATTAGAGTCTTCTTATTTGTTTCTTGAGCCTGTAATACACTCTTTGACCGAGCGTCAAATATTTGTCATTTTTTGACAGATAAAAATTTGGTCAAATATAATTGTTTGTCACTCTCCAATTTTAACATGGGGCAAACACGGGCAAACAACAACCATGATGTCAAATAAATTTGACCATTATGTCAGAAGGTCAAATATTTGACCATTAGACAAAGAGTGTACTACAGGCTTTAGGTTTTCGTTTGTCTTGATCGAGAAAAGAATATCATATTCATCATCTAAGGCATGTACGATTTATTGCCATCAGCGATGGGCACCATTTCGCCTATTTTTACTGGTTTGTTAAAGTTCGCATGCTTTTGTCGATTTGATGTATTTATCACAACAATGCCATGAAATATAAAATAAAAGTTGTGGGACAATTATGTCTAACATGTTATGATAGTAATAACGCTACATGTTATGATAGTAATAAAGCTTATTTTTGAAGAGTCAAGAAACAGACATAGAAACAATGCGCTGTACGCTTTTGCGGTACTGGAAAACATTTATGTTATCCAAGGAAACCAATTTCCAAAACAAGACTTTCTGGAGCTTAGGAATTCTCATGCTGGAGCCAATAGAATTTATTGGGAAATTAGGCCGTCGAATTTCGTTTAGCGGTAGGGCTCAGAAGCTTCGGATTTTCGCTAGAAGTAAATGTTAAACATAAAAGGAGATGATGTGACCTGGTAATTTTAGTGAATTTAGCTCCGTGAACAGTGAAAAAATAATGTGGTATTCATAAGACTAATTTTTTTGGCCATGGGCCAAACGCCAAAGTTACGTGACAAGTTGGTTGACCTCGAAATTAGAGCGGAGGCAACGCCATGGGGACCATTAAATATCGAAACAGTATTTTGCAAACAGCTCCAAATGGCCGAACTATAACAATACTAACGAAGTCCGAAACTTCAATTCGTCGAAGCACGGAAGGTCATTTTTTGTGAAAACTATGTTATATTGCATACTGTTTAAGCAACATCAAATAATGGGTTATAACTAGTTTTATTCGTAGAACATTCTGATTGCAAACCATAATGCGGCTATGCTGCATAGTCAAGGGCAAGAAATCAAGGCGGCACTAATAGCGAATTTTTTTATTCCACCAGCTCACCTCGTTTTGACCCGGAAGCGCACTAACTGCTGTCAAAACCCTTCTTTATTCGCTCGATTTTGACCCAGTTTTGTCCTGCCGTGCTGCCCGAAGCGCACTGTAAAATTTGTCAGCTTCAACCCACTTCCGCACGTGCTATATTCGTAAACAGTTATCTGACATCTCTTTCTTACTTGCGTCTTAAATGGCGATGACGTTTTATTACTATTATGCTATTCAATTTCAATTGAAGTAAATTAAGAGTGCATACGCTTTGAAAAACAAGTTCTTGAGTAGCATTTTTATCGGTGCTGTCTGAGATTGTCATTTTCGGTTGTCAGTTGCGGTTGTCAGTTAGAGCGCAAAATTCTAATTTTTCTCTGGAATCACAATATTTGATCAACGAATATATCTCCGAATCCTTCGACGCAATTATTAATTATATTTCCACGCCGAATCACATCGGCAATATGAATTACAATTGAAAACAAAAATGTGAAAAACCCTATTAAAGCTCCACTTGTCTCACGCATACAACTAACTACCAACACGCATCAAGAGAAACGTCAAAATAAAGTTACATTGAATGCTGTCATGTGTGGTGTGCTAACATGCACTGCAGCGGATCGGAATTTTATAAGGTAAATATATATTAAAATGGCTCTACCTTTTTCAAACACTCGGAATTACTAACCACAATATAGCAGGTAAGCTACTGAATCTATTTTGACTATTATTTTACATTTTTCAGACTGAATTTATGCCGAATGCAAAACGTAAACATAGTTTACGATTGCTGATACGACCGGATGGGTAAACTGGACGAGCAGTAGATGCATCTGCATTATCTCACGGCTAATGGATGGACCTGCCAACTATTCCTCATTCGTTTGGAATTTGACGGAGGAAAGTTGACTTCTGGTGAAACAGGTTGGTGTGAACAATTTCTGATTGTGTTTTTTTTTCCTTTATTTTCAGGAACAATCGGATTGACGGCTAAACCCAAGGATACAGATTTTTCACCGACATCAAAGTTGGCCGGTGGAACGAAAATTGCCATATTTCTATTTCTAAGTTTAACCCAAAAACTAAACCTCTAAATAACGAAATTAAATAATTTAACATGAATATAAATAAATAGCAAAATAAATTAACATTAATTTAAGTAAATAGAAAAATAAATTAACATTAATATAAGCAACTAACAAATTAACAAATATAAACAACAAATAAATTACTACTAATAAATAGAATAATATACAATATACTTTGATCAAATATACGATAATTTTAAGTACTAACATAGGATAAGAAACATTGTGAACTACAGCTAACATTACTTATCCGATAATTTTTTTTTATATATTTTCACAATTTACATTGGGGTGATCCTGCACAGGCAACATCCCCCTTCCTCATTTCCCCAAAATCTCGTCAGTTAGTTTAGAGGTCAGAAGTACGACCTCTTGTACTACAATGCATCAAACAAGGAGATTGCATATGCCATTTCATCTTGAAATGCCAGGTAGACTTGCTATACCTTTCTTGTTCAAGAAAATCAATATTGATTATATCCAACACATTCGTAAAGTTCTTCTTGGGCATGAACGAGTCCATGTCCCAAGGATGCCCCCAGTAGATACATGTTATTGTGGGGGCGCACTGTCTAAAAGACAGTGCTAACTTCACGAATGGTGGTATAATGTTTCTAGCAACCAGAGCGAAAGCATCATGGTGCATTGTCCCAAACAGGTGAACTGAGAGGTTCATAGCTGAAAAAATTCTGTGCTAACTTCACAAACAGCGAAATAGAATTTCTTGCAACCAGAGCGAAAGCATCATGGTGCATTGTCCCAAACAGGTGAACTGAGAGGTTCATAGCTGATAATTTTCGTTTTATTTTCCCGGTGTCTGCAAAGCGAGTTTCTTCAAATACTTGCAGTTAAAAATCCCAATTCTTTTACCCTTTGGATCCTCAAGATCATAACAGTGGCTTCCGACCACTCTTTTAACCACTGCTGGGACGTATTTTGGTGCAAGCTTTGCACTGAAACCCTTGCCTTTATCCGATTTTTCCGTATTTTTCTTTAGGATCTTTTCTCCTACGGAGTAAGTTGGACAATTTGCGTTCGACCGAAGATTATAGTGGGACGAATGTTTTTTATACGCAGCTTTTAAATTTTCACGGACATCTTCATGAAGCTTTTCTCTCTCAACCGCATTAGGATGATTACTACCGACCGGTGTGGAATTCCTTAGGTGCCGGTATTCTCTACCGTCAGACACCATGTTTCGTCCGAACACTACAAAGTACGGAGAATATTTAGTAGCTTCGTGAACTGAGTTGCGGATGGCATTAGCAATTTGTTGTAAATTATTTGCCCATTCTTTATGGTCCTTACGAATGGATGCTCGTATTGCTGTCGTTATTACGCGGTTGACTCGCTCGGTGTCATTCACCTGCGGATGATAGTTCGGGGTGCGCCAGTGTGTTACGTTGTACTTTGCCAACAGACTGTGAAACATTCCCGACGTGAATTGAGTTCCATTATCGGAAAGGATCACTTCTGGACACCAAAAAGCAGGAAAATTTTGTTTTCCACAAACTGACCCAGTGTTTCAGCGGTTGCTTGTCGAAATGGCTGCACTAGCACAAATTTGCTGAACAGATCCGTCACAACTAGAAGGCATGTGCTACGCCATTTCCCTGAGGCAGGAAGCGGTCCGACGTAGTCCATCGCTAAGAATTGCCACGGGTACTGGGCAATCTTTTTCTGTTCGGCCATCGGTGGGGTCGTGTTTTGGTTGGTGGCCTTACTAGTCTGACACTGTAGACAAATCTGGCACTGCTTTCTCACCTCCCCATTCATTCGCGGCCAGCAATACCGTTCCTTCACGGCGGCTAAAGTTTTTTCGTAGCCTAGGTGCGCCTGTTCATGGATCCTACTGATGATTTCACGGCGTTCAGTTTTCGGTGGGTATCTTTTCCACTGAAATCTCTTATCTTCCACCTTATCACCTCCCTTCAAGTATTTTAGTATTTGTCCATCCACGATTCGAAAATCCGGATAATTTGCTTTGTCCTTCAAAATCTTCTCCATTAACTCTTGATGCTCCAAGTCCACGTTCACGGCGAAAATCGTTTCTACTGACCTAGACAAACAATCAGCGAGTATGTTGTTTTCAACTTTTCTATACTCTCACTCAATGTCATACGACTGTATCTTGAGTGCCCATCTCAATAATTTATAGTTACCCGATTCTACGCCGATCGTAAACAGCCATAGCAGACTACGAGCGTCAGTTATAACTCTGAACCGAGAGCCTTCGACAAAATGTCGAAAGTGTTCGATGGCCAAAAGAACCCCCAAGCACTCTGCTTAGCTTTTTGCTGAAGTACGCGATGATTCTCGTCTGTCCTTCAATTTGCTGTGTCAGTGCGGCACCTACTGCATTATCCGAACCATCAGATTCAATGGTGAATGGTTGACTGTAATCTGGATTCCCAAGAATCGGAGGGGATATCAGCGCGGCCTTAAGCTCTCCCAACGAAGTTTCCGCTGCTTCCGTCCACACAAACTTTTTAGTTTTCGTCTTTTTTAACAGGTCTGATATTGGTGCGACAATGCGGCTGTAATCACGAATAAACCGCTGATAGAACCCCGCTAGGCCAAGCAATCGCCGTACATCCTTCAGGCATTTTGGTCGAACGTAATCTAGGATTGGCGAGATCCGTGAGTTGTCGATCGATACACCATTTTCAGTCAACAGGTACCCCAGGTACATCACTTGTTTCCTACAGAACCAACTCTTGTCTAATGAAATAGTCAAGTTGGTCTTTGAAAATCGTTCTGCAACCAATTTAAGCAGGCGCACGTGCTCGCCAAACGTTTTCGTCGCAATGACCATGTCATCCAGGTAAACGAAAACATTTGGTTCGAGATTTAACCCGATCACGCGGTCCATCAATCGGCACATCGTAAACGGCGCGTTTGTCAATCCGAATGGGCAAACCTTGAACCGGAACAAGCCTTTTGGTGTTCTAAACGCCGTGTAGTCTCGCGACTCCTCTTTGAGAGGAAGAAGAGGAAATAGTATTTTGCCTTTCCCAACCGATGAAATATTTCCCCCATATTCCGCATTGGGTAGGAATCCTTTTTCGTCCAAGCGTTTATCTTGCGAGAATCTAAGCAAACTCGTAGCTTACCGTTCGCCTTCCGAACTGGGACTAGAGCGCTAGCCCACTCGCTCGAACACTCTTCGATAGCGTCCATTTTTTTGTATCGTTCAATCTCCGCTTCCATTTCCGCTTGAATGGCCGGTGAGCACCGGAACCATGGTTGTCTTCTTGGTCTCGCTTCCTCACTCAGTATTATCTCGTGTTGTATCAGCGATGTTCTGCCTAAGTGGTTTTCTGTCGTACAAGGAAAACATTTTATTGCTTCGACCAAATCATTCCGCTCTTTCCGCGTTAACTCGTGCTCCGTTTCAATAGTCTCTGGGGTCGTTTTAGACGGCTCAGGTAGCTCTAGTGCTGGTATGTCTAACGTTGTATCTGAGTCGACGTTTTCAGCGCTGGCAGTGTTTCGATCGGTAATAACGTGAACTCAATGATTTCTGTCGGCCTCTCCTTGGCCTCCCATCCTATCGTAGTGACAGGTTCAAACTCACCTGTATTTCGCATCATTGGCTCAATTCCGAAAGACTTCCAAAAATTATATCCCAGAATCAGTTCACGACAAATTTGCGGTACTACTAGCGTTGGTATCACTCTTGTAATTCCGCGAAACTCTATCGGTAGCTGTACATAGCCCAAGCTCTCGTGTATCGTTTTGTCAGCCGTTACAATTTTCAGTGGACTATGCTGCAATTTAAGTCCATGTTTCTCCGCAATATCCGTAATGCTCGTTACGCATACGCTCGCTCCCGAATCCAGTAGAGCGTCGTGCTCTATATCAAATATTTTTACCCTGACGTGTGGACAACTTGCCGTGTGGATTTTTACCTCACACACCTGCTTAAACGGGTCCACATACGGACTAGAATTGGGAACTTTTCCCGCCGCCGGAATGCTCCTGTTCCCTAGATTGCATTCCCGTGGTAGTTTCCCGACAGATTTCCAGTTGTACGTCGGTTTTCTCTCTGATGGTTCTCACATGTCCATATTGTTTTGTTCGGAGTACCGCAAAGGTAACAAAACATCCGTTTCTCCTCTCTGCAATTTCGCCAAATGTGTCCTCGCTTCTGACAATTCCAACACATTGGACCTTGTCGATCCTCGTTTGGGGGTGTCTCGTTATTCGGTTGCTGACTTCGTGGTTTGGGTTGCTCTGGTGGCATACTTTGCCGGTTTCTGTTGAACCGTTTATCTAACGCGTTCAGCTCTTCTGCCTCGGAATATGAATCGTCGGTTTCCTTCTCGGCTTCGATATTGTGGACGTTAGTGTGACGGATTGGTCCTTCCCTTGATTGTCGCAGTGATGGGTCGTTGGCATCTATTCGGTATGTGTAGTACTCCAGTTTCCGAAGGTCTCTTACTGTTCTACACGCCAGCTTCGAGCGGTAATGGGGACGCATGTTATCCCATATCACCTCAAAAATCATCTGACTATCCAACGGAGTTGTTAGTGATTTATTTAACCGCTCAGTTTCCATTTTAAACGATAGGAAGGTTTCGTTGCGATTCTGCTTCCGTTCGTAAATTCTTTGACGGTTTCCCTGGTCCTTATTTGGATTGCCGTACATGTAACGGATCCGCTGCTCGAAGTCTTGTCAGTCAATAAATTCGTCTGCGTAACACAAATACCAGTCATAGGCTTCTCCTCGCAGTATCGTGTGTACCCTCTGTAACAACGTGTCCTCGCGAATCCGATCCATTCTTGCCAAGTGTTGAATTTTTTGGAGAAAATCTTCCAACGATCTTTGGCGCGAGTCTCCATTGAACGTTAGATGCCACTTTTCCATTCTTCTATCCGCATTCTGGATTTCTAGATCCTCGATCTCTCGTTGTCTATGTTGCCCTGTTCTGCTGTAATCGGAATCGTTATCCGTTCTTCTGGCTCTGTGGTTTTGCTCATTTCTCCTATTATTTCGGTTACCACTCCGCCGCTCGTTATGTATTCCGCAATCATCTGACTCATCCCGATCTTCCCGATCGTTCCCAAGGGTTGTTCTCTGTCTTTGTCTGTTCCTTTGATAGCCATTTTGGCGATCTTGGTTATCACTTCGCCGGTCCATGCTGCGTCGGTTTGACGGTCGGTTCTCCTCGCGCTCAAACTGTCTTCCTGTACCTTTTCTCTGATGTGACTGCCTTCCTTTGGTTCTTCTGGAATGGTGCCCCAATCTATTTTCCCCTTTGACCCAGGAACTAATACTGTCTGAATCTTCAGATTCCGTAGAGATACAACTTCGCTGACGACCCCGACGTCTATCATTGTTATTTTCTGACGCTCGCGCTGACGACCTTGCTTCAACTAGCTGTTGTTCTAACATTTTTAGCCTATAGCTCAGAAGTTGCAGTTCAAAATTCGTAGTCTCTTCCATTTGGTTTTGCGGCGAATTCTTGGGAATTGTCCCGGTCGGTCTTTCCTGTTGGCCTTGAGGTTCTGATTGGTCTTGAGCAGATGCTCCGTTTTGCGCTTTTTCTTCGTCATTTTTTTGCTCCTCCACTTTCTTCTGATTGTCGTCAACTCTCCCCGAACGGTCCTCATCTTTTGTAACACTATATTTGTTCAATACTTCCCGTATTTCACTCCCAAGTTCACTACGCATTTTTTCAGAGTCGCGATCGTCCGCCAAACTCCGCGCTACCTTCAAGGCATAGTGCTTGAGTCGCGACACACACCGGTCCGTATCTTTACCCCGCTCTAACTTTCCTCTCAAATCATTGACAATGCTAGACACCCGATCGTATTCTTGATCAATGGTGAACCGTGATTGATACTCCCGATTTTCCCTCAAGTCGTCCGAAAATAGTTTACGCAATAACCGATTTTTCTCATCCGCATCCGCGTTTACTTCATCAGCTCTACCCCGAATAATCAACTCGTATTCCACTTCCTCGTTTGTTAAGTGGTCTGCACGGGGAAATTTAGATGCCATTTTAAATTTATATATTTATCTAAATGATAATAAATAATGTAAATGATAATAAATAAAACTAATTTCTAGGTAGGATTATTTTCCGATTTGCAGCGTTTCACACGTCAGCAACAGTACTCATCAAAAACTTCAGTATTCGAATTTGCCGTCTGTATCAACGGAATTAACTTTAACCTTTCTCTTCACCACCTTTATCCAAAAATAAATATACACATCAATACGAAAATACGAAATAAATAACGAAAATATTATAATTGAAATACCCAGTAGTTCTCTGAAATTAGTTTTAAATTTCAAAATGTAGCATTGACTTCGACTATATATAATTGCCGAAATGTAATGTTCCAAATTACAAACGTGCATTAGCTTCGAAACAACATCATCATAATTTCAACATAAATTCAACATAATTCAACATAATCTGCATTATACCGCATACAAGCCCCACGTTGGGCGCCAATATGTAGCCGGCCCTGGTCGATCCCTAGCTTGCAGGCAGCTTAAGCGCCAATCCGAAACGGAGACTGCCCACCTAGATTAGTTTTGCCCGGTTGAGACTCCCCGGAAGGGTCGTTCCAAAGAATATACCAAAAAAAGGAATTAGGATCAGACCAGATAGCTACACTAAATCCGGTCACCAAAAACGGGTGGACACCCTTTTATCCTCCAGCAGAAATCTTCAACACCGCATATTCTCTCAGAGAGTTTGCGGTAAGAAACCACCCGCACAAGAATTTCTCATCACGGGTAATGTCGCTATTTACCACCAGGTATCGCACACACTCTGGAAGAAAAGCTTTGCCGATCGTTCAAATTCCGCCACGCGGAAGACGAAATTACTCTAAACGGAAAACGAACCAGAATGACGTAAAACACTAGAACCGGACTAAACCTTGCGGGAGCAGTACATTAACGAATCTACAACATTATTTGCGTGAAACAAACTCAATATATTACGACGGAAAAACAGGTTTGTATTTAAATCTAACAAGCATGCTTTTATATTATAATTTCCATTGTATGTGTGTAACTTATCATCTAGGCTAAGCTCCTATTGTGTGCGTTTTTTTCTCTCCCTATTTCTAGTGCTTATTGACCCATGTGCTTTCAAGTTTCGATCAGCTGCTCCAGAATGGATATATGCAGTGACGTCCTGCGGTGCGAGCAAATGGCTAGCTACCCGGGATTTAGATTTGTTGTGTGGGGCGATCAAAAATTCTGAAACGCGTGCACGCTATTTCGGCCTCCACTCAACTGCAAAAATCATGGGCGCGGTTTCGATACCGGCCAGTGCGACTAATAGTCGATTATTCGAATATCACAATTAAATTGTGGGGTCCTTCATGGACGCGCTCACTGCTCTCGAGAGTAAATTGGAACGACTCACCAATAGGGACCTTTGTCTGTCCGATGCTGGTCACGTGGGCAGATTTGTGGCGATCTGCGATGGTCCCGCGCGATGGAACGGCTGCCGGGAAAAAGTTCGTCCTGGGGAAGAACGATACGCGTTGCGTCTTTCGCTGTCCTGCTCTCGCTCTTTCGGCTGTGGGTGAGAGTGCGCAGCCTTGTGGCTTCTCTGCTTTGCACACTTTTTATACGCACTATTTGCAATAAATTTAAATGTCCCACTGCACTTTAACTAGCTTAATACAAATTAACTAGAACACGCGGACAACAGACTTTCAACGCGACACTTCCAAATTGCTTGACGATATAGGACGAAATGAACGATCATTATTAGTCCTCAGATCAGGGAAGGTGATTTCGTACGAATTTACAGGAAGTACGTAATTTCCCGCAAATCTCGTCGGGAATATTCGGAAATCTACAATTCTGCTGGTTGTTTCATTTTGGCTGCCGTCATTAGGCCCTATCTGTCCCTCTCCAACAATTTTTTGGCAATTCTATATGGGAACTACTTCGGGTTTTCTCAACCGCCTAATCTAGAGATGCACATTCTCGGAGAGCCGCGTGCGCTAGGGTGTTGCGACAGATACGACAACTAAGGTTGTCTACATCTTGGCGCAACACTTGCGTTGATCGATTCTAAATAAATTCTAAAATAATATGCCCACTAAAAAATACGTTCCATAATCGTCCTCAGGCAACATTTTGGATTGTAAGATGGCAACTTCCGGTTTCTGCAAAACAGCCAAAAATGGCCGACTTCCATATCCGGATCTAGAATGATACACAGGAGCTAAAATCGACCACAGATACCATTTTGAATTCTAAGATGACGACTTCCGGTTTCTGAAAAACAGCTGAAAATGACCAAATACCACCCAATATGAGTGTTTCATTAACCAGTATGACGTTCAAAATCCAGAAATTGTCTCCAAATGCGTTATGAAACCCAAAATGACGACTTACGGTTTCGAAAATAACAGCAGCTAACGACCAAATACCACCCAATTAGGTATTTCCGAAATCGTAATGATGTACTGGAGCTATAAATCAACTTTAGACAACATTTTGAATTTTAAGATGGCAACTTCCGGTTTCTGGAAAACAGCCTGAAATGAACGATTCCCATTAAATATGAATATCTCCGGAACCAGAAAGATGCACAGAAGCTAAAAATTGATAACAGACACAATCTTGAATTTTAAGATGGTGACTTCCGGTGTCTGGCAAACAGCCGGAAATGACCGAATATCATTCAATATGAATGTTTTCGGAACCATAATTACGCCCAGATGACAGAAATTGATTGTACAGGCAATTTCTTCAAAATGACCACTTTCGGTTTCTGAAAAACAGCCCAAAGTGACCAAATACCACCCAATATGAGTATCTCCGGAGCCAGAATGTTGCAAAAAACTAAAAATTAACCCCAGACACCATTCTAAAGTGTAAGATGGCAACTTCTGGTTTCTGGAAAACAGCCGAAAATTACCGATTTCCGTCTAACATGAGTATTTCCGGATCTAGAATGTTACACAGCAGCTGAAATCGACCACAGACCCCATTTTGGATTCTAGGTTGACGACTTCCGGTTCCTGGGAAACTAATCGAATCGGGAAAATAATCGAATAACACGCAATATGGGTGTTTCTTCAACCTGAATGACGCTCAGAGGACAGAAATTATCTTTAATACCATTTTGAAATCCAAGATGGCGGTTTGTGAAAAACAGCCTAAAATAACCAAATACCATCCAATATGAGTATCAGAATGATGCAATGAGCTATCAATCGACCTCAGGTATCAGGTATCAGGTAGGTTGGCTAAAAAGCAATGGCTTATAACGGCACGTTCCCCTCACATGTGGAGGATCAATCGACCTCAGGCACCATTTTAAATAGCCAAATGACAACTTCTAGGAAACAGTCGAAAATGACCGAATAATACTCAATAGGGCTATTTCCGTTATCGAGATGATGCATAGAAACCAAACATTGACCCTGGACACCATTTTGAATTTAAAGACGACCACTTTCAGTTTCTGGAAAGCAACCAAAATAACTAAATACCTCCAACCATGGGTATTTCCGGTGTCAGATTGATGCCACAAAATCTGCTGAAAGTGACCGAATACCACCCAATATGAATATATTCAGAATTAAGGCGATGTACAAAAGCCAAGAGTCGAGGATGTTGTCATTTTTATAAAACCAATCATTACAAACGATTTGTTATTTGACTTTGATCATATCCTATGGCCGATTCGGTGTGCATTTGCAGACTTTAAACATGTCGCAAGGAATCAATGGATATGGAACGTTCAAATAGTACGATACCCCATTTAAATTTTGTTGAGACCACATATATCGATCAAAGCAGGTATAGTTTTAAAAGTCTTTGAATTTTTTTTCATGACTTTTGAGCCACATATCAAATTGTTATACAGTTTGTTATTTGTACGTTTGAGATACGACTCGTTCGTATGACACTAGTTATGTTCAAATAAGTCATGTAATCTTTGAGATAATAGACTTCGTTGTTTTATCATCAATTTAAAACATAACGGTTGCTTAAGTTCGATTATAAGCAAATGAAATCTGACACCGGAAATACCCATATTTGTATAGGTATTTAGTTATTTTGGTTGCTTTCCAGAAACTAAAAGTGGTCGTCTTTTAATTCAAAATGGTGTCCAGGGTAATGTTTGGATTCTATGTATCATCTCAATAACGGAAATATTCATATTGAGTATTATTCGGTCATTTTCGACTGTTTCCTAGAAGTTGCCATTTAGCAATATAAGATGGTGCCTGAGGTCGATTGTTAGCTCATTGCATCAATCTGGTCCTAGAGATACAAATATTGGATGGTATTTGGTAATTTTAGGCTGTTTTTCACAAACCGGAAGTCGCCATGTTGAATTTCAAAATGGTATTAAAGATAATTTCTGGCCTCTGAGCGTCATTCAGGTTGAAGAAACACCCATATTGCGTGTTATTCGATCATTTTCGGCTGTTTCCCAGGAACCGGAAGTCGTCAACCTATAATCCACAATGGGTTTTGTGGTCGATTTCAGCTGCTGTGTAACATTCTTGATCCGGAAATACTCATGTTAGACGAATATCGGCAATTTTTGGCTGTTTTCCAGAAACCAGAAGTTGCCATCTTACACTTTATAATGGTGTCTGGGGTCAATTTTTAGTTTCTTGCAACATTCTGGTTCCGGAGATACTCATATTGGGTGGTATTTGGTCACTAGGGCTGTTTTTCAGAAACCGAGAGTGGTCATTTTGAAGAAATTGCCTGTACAATCAATTTCTGTCATCTGGGCGTAATTATGGTTCCGAAAACATTCATATTGAATGATATTCGGTCATTTCCGGCTGTTTGCCAGACACCGGAAGTCAACATCTTAAAATTCAAGATTGTGTCTGTTATCAATTTTTAGCTTCTGTGCATCTTTCTGGTTCCGGAGATATTCATATTTAATGGGAATCGTTCATTTCATCCTGTTTTCCTGAAACCGGAAGTTGCCATCTTAAAATTCAAAATGTTGTCTGAAGTTGATTTATGGCGCCAGTGCATCATTACGATTCCCCATATTGGGTGGTATTTGGTCGTTAGCTGCTGTTATTTTCGAAACCAAAAGTCGCCATTTTGGGTTTCATAACGGCATTGGTCGTTAGCTGCTGTTATTTTCGAAACCAAAAGTCGCCATTTTGGGTTTCATAACGGCATTTGGAGACAATTTCTGGATTTCGAACGTCATACTGGTTAATGAAACACTCATATTGGGTGGTGTTTGGTCATTTTCAGCTGTTTTTCAGAAACCGGAAGTCGCCATCATAGAATTCAAAATGGTATCTGTGGTCGATTTTAGCTTCTGTGTATCATTCTTGATCCGGATATTATTATATAGGGTGGACATCGGCTATTTTTGGCTGTTTTCCAGAAATCGGAAGTTGCCATCTTACAATCCAAAATGTTGTCTGTGGTCGATTATGGAACATATTTGTTACCACTAAAAACATTCACCTGCCAAATATGGTTCCATTTAGTTGATTAGTTCGCGAGTGTGCAGAAATTTGTCCACAAAAGGGAGGGGTGTCGAACCATTATGAACATATTTCTTACCCCAAAAACATTCATATGCTAAAATTGGGTCCATTTACTCGGTTAGTTCTTGGGATGTGCAGAAATTTGTGTTTAATTTGTATTGCACCCCTCCCTTCCATAGAAGGAGGGGTGTCGAAACATTATGGACATATTTTTTACCACTAAAAACATTTACCTGCCGAATTTGGTTCCTTTTAGTTGATTAGTTCTTGAGATGTGCAGAAATTTGTGTTTCATTTGTATGAAACCCCTTCCTTCCAGAAAAGAGATGGGCGTCCAACTATTATGGACATATTTGGACATATCTGGAGGCCCCATATGTTATTGAATTTCATTGTCATCGTAACACAGCGCGTGGTTCAAAATGAGAAAATCACGAAACTTCAATATCTCCAAAACTACGCAATCAATTTTTACAAAACTGGTGTCTCTGTCTATTTCCCTCCACATAATGCGCGGAAAGAAGTTTTTGAAAAGTTTTTTCATGTTGTTGAAAATATTGCATCTAAGCTGTTGCCTGGAGAAAAACTCCACATATACGGTGATTTCAATCAACGCAACATTGATTTTTTTCCGGACATCGATAACTATAGCATTCTACTTCCATTTATTGGCGAAAATGAAACGCTGCAACTTCTTTTTGATACAACTTCTAGTCTTGGCCTTAATCAAATAAATCACGTGAAAAATAGACAAAATTGTTATTTTGATCTGTTAATGTCCAACATTAGTGAAGACTTTTGTGTGACGAATTCATTACAGCCATTATGGAAAAACGAAGTTTATCATACAGCAATAGGGCTTTCTTTATTTGTGCATGTGAATAAAAGACCTGATGAATATGAATTCGAAGATGTTTTTGACTTTCAGTCAGCAAACTATGATGAATTAAAACACAAACTTAATGGTATCAACAAGATGTATTGTGTGAAGAGGGAAACGTCGATTCGGCTATAGAAAATCTTTATAAAATATTGTCTGATTTATTTATTAGCGACATACCATTGAAAAGAAGAAGACGTCAAGGCAATTCCAAATACCCAATCTGGTATAATAGACAAATTAAAAAATTTAAAAAATCGCAAACAAAAAGCACACAAAAAATACAAAACTCATAATAATCGTGATGCTTTAAGAACTTATCGCAACATTTACGGCAAATTAAACGATGCCATTAGTAACGCGTTTGAAGAGTTCACACTAAAAACTGAGCTTGAAAACAAATCTTGTCCAAATTTTTTTTTCAAATATGTTAAATCAAAGTTAAAATCTGAAAATTTTCCTTCAAAAATGCAACTGCATGACAAAGTTAAAAAGAACCCGACAGACATCTCTGATCTCTTTGCTGATTTTTTTCAACAAAATTATACAACTTTCTTAGAATCTGATCGTGACTATACATTCTTCACCAAGTTTCCTGAGTTTCCCAACTACTTCAATATTGAACATGTCAGCGCACGCGAAATTGAAGATACTTTAAAAGCTTTGGATGCGTCTAAAGGTCCGGGACCAGACGGAATTCCACCAGCATTTATGAAACATTTAGCTAAAGAGCTAACTTCCCCACTGTTCTTGATTTTCAATATGTCGCTGGAACCCGGTTGCTTCCCGAAATTCTGGAAAAACTCATATCTAGTGCCTGTGTTCAAATCTGGTAAAAAATTCGACATTAGCAACTATCGAGGCATAGCCATTCTTTCTTGTATACCTAAGCTTTTTGAAGCAATAATAAACAGAAAGTTATTCCACCAAATAAAAAATAAAATTACTCCAACGCAACACGGCTTTTTCAAAGGTCGCTCAACAACAACTAACTTACTCAAGTTTATTAACTTCTCTTTGAACGCAATGGATAAAGGAAATTATGTTGAAACCTTATATGGGTCATTCCATGTCAAGTGTCCGAGGAAATGCATCGGCCATCTCCGATTTCGACCAAAATTTGTGAGTCGATGTATTTTGGGCCGGAACTTATAAGTACAAAGTGTTGTACCGATTGGTGGAACCTCGGCGAATGGGACTGCCTCCACTTTTTGCGAATTTAGCAAAACACCTTTTTTATTTTGTGAATGTCTCGGGACCCTGAAGAGCTACAGGTGATATTGACATATCATTTTGAAGGGTTTTAGCTGTAGAATCGAACTACGTGATCAATTTTTTCTGCAGTGTTGCCAATATTGCATTTTTTCCGATTCAAAACTTAATTTGCAATTTCCTCAAAATATCCCCCCTTCGATTTTGATTTTGACCACGCTAATGTGTTTAGCAGACGATTTTACATAGGAATCACTTATCAGCAAAAAACAAAATGTAGCGTTCCAGAGATACAGCATTTTCAAAATTGCAAGATTTTGGATTTTGTCTACGCACGAAAGCGCTTCTACATAAATTGCTGCAATCCTTATCGTATCCTAGCAGGCATTTGTGTAATCGAAGAGATGTACCTTAGAGGAGCATCCGTTAATGATGTAACGCAAAAAATCCCGCTCTAGAATCATTTTCACGAAAGGTTACAGGAGAGTTTTGGCTACACTTTTCGTATTTAAATTCAAACTGTTTTTTGTTTTTTTTTTTTTTTTTTTTTTTAGGGGGGGGATTTGTTAGTAGCTTGAGTATTTATGATAAATATTAGTAAATGATGAGTTTGTGTGTCCAATCACAAATGGTGACTTCTCAACACTGTTAGAAATTTGTAATTTTGATTGTTAGGATTTGTTTGCTTTCGCAATTAGGACTTATCATTCGTAGGGATTTAAACCTACTTGTCAGAAAAGGGGAAGTAAACTTACAACTAACTTAATTGCTAACTTATTGGCTATAAAGAGAGCTTATCGTAGCAATTGAGGATTGCAACGATTTTTGTCGAAAATTGTTAATAATTTTATTTGACATACCTTCTAATGGTTCAACACCAGTAAGTCTATGTAATTCGAGTGTACCAAACCAAGGAGGACGCTTCAAAATCATTTTCAGAATTTTATTCTGAATCCTTTGGAGCGTTTTCTTCCTTGTTGAACAGCAACTTGACCAGATCGGTACATCATAAAGCATTGCTGGTCTAAAAATTTGTTTGTAAATCAAAAGTTTGTTCTTTAAACAAAGTTTAGAATTCCTGTTAATGAGAGGATATAAACATCTCGTATATTTGATGCACTTGGCTTGTATACTCTCGATGTGCTTTTTGAAAATAAGTTTTTTATCATAAATTAGTCCCAAGTACTTAACCTTGTCAGACCAACTTAAAATAACCCCATTCATCTTGACAACGTGATTATTGTTTGGCTTGAGGAAAGAAGCCCTAGGCTTATGCGGAAAAATTATCATTTGAGTTTTAGAAGCATTGGGAGAGATTCTCCACTTTTGCAAGTAGGAAGAAAAAATATCTAAACTTTTCTGCAATCGACTGCATATGACACTAAAACTTTTTCCTTTTACGGAAATGCTTGTGTCATCGCAGAACAATGACTTTGAACAATGATGAAGTGTATATGTTGATCTGAATGATCTGAAGTGTATATGTTGTACAGGACTGGACCCAAGACTGAACCTTGAGGCACACCTGCTCTGGCAGGAAATCTATCAGATTTTGAATTCTGATAGACAACCTGCAGAGTTCGATCAGTAAGATAATTTTTTGAAATTTTGATTAGGAAAATTGGAAAATTAAAAGTTTGCAATTTCGCAATCAAACCTTTATGCCAAACACTGTCGAATGCTTTTTCTATATCTAAAAGAGCAGCTCCAGTGGAATAACCTTCAGATTTGTTAGCTCGTATCATATTAGTAACTCTGAGCAATTGATGAGTTGTGGAATGCCCATGGCGAAATCCAAACTGTTCATTTGCAAAAATTGAATTTTCGTTGATGTGTGACATCATTCTGTTAAGAATAATTCTCTCAAAAAATTTACTTATTGAAGAAAGCAAACTGATTGGTCGATAACTTGAAACTTCAGCTGGGTTCTTATCCGGTTTTAAAATTGTAGTAATTTTTGCATTTTTCCATAATTTGGGAAAATATGCAATTTTGAAGCAGCAATTGAAAATTTTCACTAAAAGTTCCATTGTGCTCTCAGGGAGATGTTTGATTAGTATATTAAAGATTCCATCGTCACCAGGTGCTTTCATATTTTTGAAATTTTTAATAATTGATTTAATCTCATTCAAGTTAGTTTCAATTATTTCTGCAGGTAAAAAATTCTTGGAAGAATTTAAATCAAATTGACGTGTGACTTCATTTTCAATTGGACTCACAAAATTCAAATTTGAGTTATGAACACTCTCAAACTGCTGAGCAAGTCTTTGAGCCTTTTGTTCATTGGATACAAGAAAACGTTCACCATCTTTTAAAACTGGAATAGGCTTTGAAGGTTTCTTAAGAATCTTCGACAGCTTCCAAAAAGGTTTTGAATATGGTTTCAATTTTTCAACTTTAGTCTCAAAATTTTGATTTCTCAAAAGAGTAAATCTATGTTTAATCTCTTTCTGTAAATCTTTATAAATAGTTTTAAAAACAGGGTCACGAGAACGTTGATATTGACGTCTGCGGACATTTTTCAAACGAATTAGAAGTTGAAGATTTTCGTCAATTATTGGTGAATCAAATTTCACTTGAGCCTTTGGAACAGAATAATTCCTGGCATCAACAATTGCACATTTTAATGCTTATAAGGTTATGAGAATAAGACTCCCCCTTTGAATCTCAGGGATTCGGTGCGCGTCTAAATTTAATCGATACCTTGGAACCACTCCGAGAATAGGAACCCAGGGACTTATCAACTTACGCAAAGAAAAAATAATATATCGTTAGTTCTAATTCTTAATTTCTATAATTTCTAATTCCTAAGACTACTATTTACATTATTTACAATTTGTACAATTCGCGAATCTTCTTATGCATCAATTTCCCTCGTCGCAGTATGTGCACACACTATCCGCATCAAGCTTGACTCACCGGGATCGCAGCGACGACGCTCAACTCCAGCAACAATACCAAACCTCCCGTCCTGTGGGATACACGGCCTTTAGATGTTGGTTTAAATTTGATATTTATTCACTTCACACCTTACTATCAAACTTCTATTTGAACACTTCTCCCTTCTACGTTCCACAGACTTTCAAAAAATATATTTTCTGGTTACTTAATTGGCTATGCTTTTGCATCCGCCAGCTTTAGACTTCTGTTTCTCCAAAAAAAAACTACGACGCTTTCCAATCGCTTATATAGCGCCAATCTCTTCTTTTTCGCATTCAAATTTAAAACGGAAACTCTTTCAGAGCTGAAATCAGGGATTACTCTTTAACCATCAATTTCCATTGTTCCAAGCGGTGTATGCGTTATCTCCTTTTAACTTCCCCTCAACCTTCATCGACTGGGTTCATTTCGAGCAAGACGGATAGTTCGAAAGTGATCTAAGTATCGATCGATCATCAGTCATCTTCCATTGATTGCTGGTTTGTTTTGACTTCCCCGTTCGTGTTTAATAGTGAACTGAACGGCATCATGATGGTATGCTTTCAGGTAAGTAGCCTAAATTTTTCCTTTATTTCATTCCTTAAATTATCCCTTATTTGCTTCCCCTAATCCTATTCCTACATAAACTAACCGAAACACCTTTTTTTTGTTTCTTGCTATTTTTTTAGGCGAAATGGTTCCGCAGTCCGCGAACAGCAACGCAGAGCAGCTTACAATACCCCTCAACTTCGGAGAATGAAATTTGTATAAACTCTTCTGTTTGCGCAAATTTCATTTCGATTTCTATGATGCTATTGCAACCCACGGGCAATTAATCAGACTTCTGGTTGTATATTAATCACCGTTCAGTTAACCCGCGGCAATGCAATTCTCGAGCAATCTTTCTTTTGTCCAAATCATGCAAAAGAAGTATTGGAACCTAACCTGAAAATGATCATATCCTCGTTCCAGCTTCACACAGAATCATCCAACTCTCCTTCCTTTTTAATTTAGCGCAGTTAAAATATTTTCGTTTCATCATTATACAGTAATGATAAATTGCCAAATTTGATTCGTCAATCAAATATGAACTTAAATTATTCAACCTCAAAACCATTCCTATAATTCTCACAATCTAGCATCTGTTTGCTCAATAGACAATTGAGAAATTTTGCATTCCTCCTCTTTTTGTAAGATTTTTATTCGTATTGTTTTCTTTATTTTTAGGAAATTTGAATTATGCATTTTCCCACTGTTATGGATACGCGCGAATGATGCACAATCGAAATTAATCTATACCCGTAAATCGACAGGAAATTTATCGCATCCGATATGAGCATCCAACATCATCTCTACCCCTAATTCATTTTCATATTTATTTTGTGAGTCGATCATTTCCAAGTTGAATTGCGTAAGTTTTAAAATTTTTTTTTTTTATATATTTTTCCATTTTTTTTTCTTTATTACTACATCCTTTTTATTTTATATTTAATTCCTAAACTATTGTTCATCTATGAAAATTCTTTTTATTTTTTTCTTCCTACAACTTTGGCTATTATGCATTCTATGTATTTTGGACCAAGTTTGGCGCTAAAATTTTTCGCAGCATTGCTTTGAAGGAATGAATCTCTCCTAACAATATCTCCCACTTCATATTCGAAATTTTTCTTAGTACTTCTGAGATTATATGAGTGTGAATAACCTTGAAAAGCCTTAGCCATATTCTGTTTGACTATTTCTCTCAACCTTTTCTCTACTTCCGGTCTTTCTTCTGGTTCTATTCCTTGAATGATAAAATTTCGCTTCAATGAATACTCTCGCCCCGAAATGACGTGTTCTCTTCCGAATACTAAGAAATACGGAGTAAACTTCGTCGATGAATGTTTACTCGTATTTATTGCGTGCTCTATCACTGGCAATCCTTCATCCCATCTTCTTTGATCGTCACCCACATAACAATGTAACGCGGCGTTAATTACCCTATTGTATCTTTCGCATGGATTGTTTTGTGGATGATAGCTCGCCGAAAGAAAATGCTTCACCTCATATTTCGATAACAATGTTTTAAACGCCTTTCCGGCAAACACCGATGCATTATCAGATATCAAAATTTCGCTTACTGAGAATCTTCTGAATATGTCTTTTTCTACGAACCGACAAAGACTTTTCGCATTTATTTCTCTAACTGGGTGCAAAAAACAAAACTTACTAAACCAGCATGCAACTACCAAAATGTGTCTAAATCCGGATATTGATCTTGGTAATGGACCTATATAATCAACGGATATTAACTGAAAAGGAAAATCTGCCTGTTTAGGATTTCCCATAGTCGGTTTATTTCCTGTTGTCATTGGCTTAGATGCTTTGCAGCTCTTACAAGCTTTTATATAATCCTTAACACCCAGAATTATTTTTAGCCAGTAATATCGCAGTTTAATGCGTTCGGCCGTTTTGTCTACACCTAAATGTGCTGAATCATCGTGCGCTTGCTTCAATATAATCTTCCTATTTTCCTCTGGTACTACTTCTTTCCAATCATACGAATGGTCTACTAACTCCGATTCACTCATAACACATTTATACAACTTTCCATCAATTATTCGAAAATCTGGGTAACATTCAGGATCTATCTCAACTGCAGATTTAAGTTTCTTATACCATGACGACGAAATTGAAACTGTTTCAACTGGTCTAGATAACCAATCCGGTACAACATTCATAACACCTTTTCTATGTTCTAGTGTTATATCAAATGCTGCTAATCTCAAGTTCCATCGTGATAAACGGTTGATACCTTCACATTTAAGATTTTTGAGAAAAGTTAAAGCTTGACAATCAGTTCGAACTGTAACATGTACACCTTGTATGTAACCTCTGAAATGGTCAAGAGCTTTCAAAACTGCTAAACACTCTCTCTCGGTAGCTGCATATTTTCTTTCCGCAGATGTAAACTTTGCAGAATGATAGGCGATTACCTTTATCTCCCCTTCTATTTCTTGATATAACACGGCTCCCATTGCATAATCGGAGGCATCAGTTTCCAAAATGAACTGCTGATCAAATCTCGGGTTACTTAAAACTGGTGCTGATGAAAGAACTGATTTTATGCTTAGAAAAGCTTCATTGGCTTGTTTCGTCCAGCAAAATGCTTTTCCTGATTTTAATAAATCTGTTAAAGGAGTCGTCAATTGAGAGCAATTTGGGATAAAGCGACGATAAAAGTTAACTACACCTATCAACCTTCTAACATCTCTTGGTGTCTTTGGTGTTTTAAAATTTAACACGGCCTCAATTTTATCGTCACTTACAGAAAATCCATCTTGATTTAAAATAAATCCTAAATATTTCACCTCCTTTCTACAAAAATGAGACTTTTCCATACTAATGCTTAAATTTGCTCGCTTTAATCGTTGCGCAACTTCTTTCAACAACCTGATATGCTCCTCAAATGTATCTGTAGCTATTATAATGTCATCTAAATAGACGAACACATGCGGTAGCAAATCTACTCCCAATATTCTATCCATACACTTAGCTAAAGTCATTGGGGCATTCATCAAACCATTTGGCATAACATTCCACACAAATAGTCCTCTACCGTTAACTTTAAAACCTGTATACTTTTTTGAATTTTCTTCTAGCGGAATTTGATGATACGCTAACTTCAAATCAAGTGTTGATAAAAAGCTACATGGACCTAATTGAGAGAGAATGCCATTCATATACGGTATCGGATAATGATCACGGACTGTCTTTTTATTCAGTTCTCTACAATTCAAAACAATGCGAACACCTCCGTCTTTTTTCTTAATGGGACAAATTGGCTGGAAGTAATCAGTATCCGCCTCAACTATCAACCCTAACTCTAACAAATGATCAAGAGTTTCATTTACTTCTTTCTGTACATAAGGGGACTATTTATGAGGATTGATTTGAACTGGTACGTTGTTAATGAGATCTATTTTGTGCTCTATCATATTGGTTCTGCCAATATAAGTTTTCGACGAAACGAGAAATTCATTTGTGGCTGCCTTTAAAATTTCCTTTTGCTCGTCTGTAAGTTCATGTTCAGTGGCTAACTCTTCTAGTTTAAAGTTTTGTTTTTCCACCACTAATTTTACTCCGAAACTGTCAAAAAAATCTACCCCCAGTATAAGTTGATTATTCAATGTCGGTATGTACAATGTAGGAATCACGCGAACCGTATTATTATATTTGAATGGAATATGATAACAAAATTCCGCAACGTGTCTCGTACCGTCTGCTGTTTTGATACTCAAGTGAACTGGGTAACGTTCTAAATTCGCGCGTTTGATAATCTCACTCGCTGATTTCCCGATCACCGTTACTTCCGAGCCAGAGTCTAATAACCCTAACAAACCTTCATGAAGTATGTTCACAAACGCGTAATTTCTTTTATCGTTGGGTATATTGATTATCAAATTCTTATTTGCAAAGTAATCATAATGTTGAGCCTTATGCATTTTTGAGACCGACTGGCTCATTACGACAGTCTCTTTTACGCGTTTCCCGAATTACATTTTCTGCATTCCTGAAAACTTTTATCTTTCGCGCCGCAACCGCCGCAAAATTTATTCCGTAATTTCGCATAACATTTTCTGTAAATATGTCCTTTTTTTCCACAATTCCAACACGTTCCATCTCCTCTGTTTTCTATCGTTCTTCCACGCTCGTTGTTTATCGAGCTTTCTCTTCCTCTCATTTCATTATATCTACTATGCTGTTCGTTTCTACCCACGTTTTGTGTGTTAAACTGCCTTTTTATCGTACCTGTGTACCTTGTATTCGGTTGTTGGTTGTAATTGTTTCTGTGTCGTTCATTCAGGACATTGTTCTGTCCGAAACTATTCGATTGATTCGTTTGTATTCTTGGTGGGGATTTATTCATTCGATTATTCCAATTATTATTCTGAGGATACGATTGTCTCGTGAAATCTTTATGTAGATGATTACTGTGGCCAACACTATTAATTTGGCTGTCAATATTGCAGAAGCTGGGATATGGATGGATATAACTGGATCGTTGATTGTAATAAAAGTTTTCACTGAAATTTCCAACATTTTCATTACTTCTAGGTGGACAATTCATTGCTGCGATTCGAGAGTTCATATTCGAAGTGTTCTGGGAGGTTGTTGGTTCATTTCCGCGCAAATGAATGCTATAATCAACATCATCTAGTTATTTGCAATAAAATTGTAGTTCAATAATATTTCTTATTTGTGCCATGTAAGGTGCTAAACGAAACAAATATGTTGAACTTAGATTTTCTTTAAGGATTTTCAGTTTTTCATAATCACTTAGCTCATAAGACAATTCTTTGAACAACTTCTCCATTTTTAAGTAATATTTATCAAATGTTTCTTCATTATTTTGCACAGTTTTTAAAATCTCTTTATACTTAAAAGAATCGTGATTAGAAGGCAAATAAAATTTGTAAAGACCTTCCAATATCTCTAACCATGTCCGAAAACTTTGGTGAAAGGTTAAATACCATTCACGCGCCTGTCCCGAGAATAAAAAAAATGCATTTTTCTTGAGTTCCTCATCTGAAACATTTTGCGATTTCTTTAGCAAATCAATTGTATTCGCAAATTGTGGTAAGGTTAGCCCTCTACCGTCGCCGCTGCATGTTACATTCCATCTGCCCACAACTGATTTATCAGCCTGCTTTGATTCTGAAATATTATGTATAACAATTTGTTTCTCATCTTTCTGATTGTTTACTTCTGGTTTACGATCAAGGATAGACATATCAAATTTAAATTTATCAATTATTTTCGGAAATATTTCTTGCCTTTGCTTGTATTTTCGTAAAATCTTCATAACCGTTTCTAATTCATCATATTCTTTTTTGATAAATGAGTATCATTCAATTTTTCTTCGGCAATCGTACTATTGATTATTCTAATATCATTTCTATTTTCTACAGCTTCTTCTTCCAATTCCTCTAACACGATTGTATTTCGTTGCCCCCTATTTGCAACTGGCGATGATAAAATCTCATCCAGTTTTTCCAACAAACTTCTTTCATGCTCATACCCTATTCGTTTTGTAAACTCAACAAAAGCTATTTTATTTCTTTTAATATTTTCCGTTAAATTTGGCTGTAGACCTGCTCTTTCTAGCCGATCTAACCGTTTTACTGTGTGAATAGTCTTTGTTAGAAGTTTTTGGAACTCCGTTTGATCCGTTGGAACATCTTTAAAGGATAAAAGAATCATTTTACACGTTAAAGCTGCAATTTCTTCTTCTGGCTTGATCCTTTCACTAGAGAATGGGATACTTTCTTTATTTTTCCGCTCTTCTCTAAAAATATTTCTCAAGTCTCTTTGCTTTGCCTCTATAGAACCATCTGTTCCTTCAATACCGCGAATTTTTATCTCGTAGTCTAAATCTTCGTCACTCAAATAGGCTACAATAATATCTTTAGAAATCATTTCCTCCATTTTGAAGCATAGACCTACTTTTACGTTGGGCGCCAATTATAAGGTTACGAGAATAAGACTCCCCCTTTGAATCTCAGGGATTCGGTGCGCGTCTAAATTTAATCGATACCTTGGAACCACTCCGAGAATAGGAACCCAGGGACTTATCAACTTACGCAAAGAAAAAATAATATATCGTTAGTTCTAATTCCTAATTTCTATAATTTCTAATTCCTAAGACTACTATTTACATTATTTACAATTTGTACAATTCGCGAATCTTCTTATGCATCAATTTCCCTCGTCGCAGTATGTGCACACACTATCCGCATCAAGCTTGACTCACCGGGATCGCAGCGACGACGCTCAACTCCAGCAACAATACCAAACCTCCCGTCCTGTGGGATACACGGCCTTTAGATGTTGGTTTAAATTTGATATTTAATCACTTCACACCTTACTATCAAACTTCTATTTGAACACTTCTCCATTCTACGTTCCACAGACTTTCAAAAAATATATTTTCTGGTTACTTGATTGGCTATGCTTTTGCATCCGCCAGCTTTAGACTTCTGTTTCTCCAAAAAAAAACTACGACGCTTCCCAATCGCTTATATAGCGCCAATCTCTTCTTCTTCGCATTCAAATTTAAAACGGAAACTCTTTCAGAGCTGAAATCAGGGATTACTCTTTAACCATCAATTTCCATTGTTTCAAGCGGTGTATGCGTTATCAGCAGTTATCTCCTTTTAACTTCCCCTCAACCTTCATCGACTGGGTTCATTTCGAGCAAGACGGATAGTTCGAAAGTGATCTAAGTATCGATCGATCATCGGCCATCTTCCATTGATTGCTGGTTTGTTTTGACTTCCCCGTTCGTGTTTAATAGTGAACTGAACGGCATCATGATGGTATGCTTTCAGGTAAGTAGCTAAATTTTTCCTTTATTTCATTCCTTAAATTATCCCTTCTTTGCTTCCCCTAATCCTATTCCTACATAAACTAACCGAAACACTTTTTTTTGTTTCTTGCTATTTTTTTAGGCGAAATGGTTCCGCAGTCCGCGAACAGCAACGCAGAGCAGCTTACATGCTTCCAAAGCGGAATCAATATTCACTTCGTTTTGCAAATCAAGCTCATTATTGAAATTTCTCTCAATATGAGTTTTGTATCTTTCCCAATTAGCCTTGTTATAATTAAAAACAGAGCTCATAGGGTTTAAAACTGATTCATGTGATAGAGAAAAAGTTATTGGAAGATGGTCAGAATCAAAGTCAGCATGCGTGATCGAATCGCTACATACATGACTTTGATCTGTAAGCACAAAATCAATTGTTGAAGGGTTTCTTACAGAAGAAAAGCATGTAGGACTACTCGGGGACGAAATAGAATAGTATCCTGAAGAACAATCATTGAATAACATTTTGCCATTGGAATTACTTTGAGAATTATTCCATGAACGATGTTTAGCGTTAAAATCGCCGATTATAAAAAATTTTGAACGATTTCTGGTGAGTTTTTGTAAATCACCTTTAAAATAATTTTTGTGCTCGCGTGTGCATTGGAAGTGTAAATATGCTGCGGCAATAAATAAAATCCCAAGTTCAGTTTGAACTTCAATTCCCAAAGTTTCAATAACTTTCGTCTCAAGATGGGAAAGAGCACGATGTTTGATTCGGCGATGAATAACAATTGCAACTCCACCGCCGGAACCCTGAATCCTATCATATCTATGAACCACGTAATTGGGATCATATTTTAATTTAATGTTAGGTTTCAAAAATGTTCAGTAGTATTACCATATGCACATTATTTACTGTTAAAAAATTAAAAAGCTCATTCTCATTGGCCTTCAATGAGCGAGCATTCCAATTTAATATTTTAATTGTTTTATTTAAAATCATTGCTAAATTTTAAATTAGAAACAATTTTAATAGTACAATTTGTGCCTATTTGAATGGCTTCAAACATTGATTTTGCCTGCAACATGGCGTTCATAAGATCGGACATGGTTGCAAAAATTAAAGTTTACCTGCCGTAATAGGCCCCAGGCAGTTGACATTAGAAAAAATATTTTCGGCAGCAATATTAGCTGGAGTAATAGGTGTACAATTATCTTCTAGCGTGATTTGCTTACCCATATTAACGGTCATTTTCAAACTACCAACACTAGGCGGTATAATGTTCGAACTTCCTGTAACATGTGCATAAGTTAAACGGGTATGCAAAGGAGTAGGTAAACTATGCGTCACTGGTACGCTTGGAGAATTTTGCTTTGAAGTTGGTTTTAATTGAGAAATTGAATTTTGTTTACCTTGCCTTGCCTTAACAATTGCTAAACGGACTGGGCATTGATAAATATTTAACATATGGTTGCCGTTACAATTCGCACAGCGAAAATTTTTTTTTCTCTTTCACAGGACATGTGTCCTTTTTGTGAGAAGAGTCTCCCCAATTAAGACATTTTTGGTCTATGTTACAGAATTTGGAACCATGGCCATAACGTTGGCAAGTACGGCATTGGGAGATATGCTTTTTACCTCCGCCATACTTCCTATAAATTTCCCACTTTACACGCACATTATACAAAGCATGTGTTTTTTAAAAAAAATTTAAGTTGTTAACCTCATTGCGGTTAAAATGAATTAAATAATTAACAAGGGAAATTCCAGTTCTCTGACTGTTATCGCCTCGTGATTTTTGTTTCATTAGAATTACTTGGGTAGGGGCTACGCCAAGTAATTCTGTTAAAGTAAGTTTGATCTCATCAACGGTTTGATCGTTGGTGAGACCTTTCAATACGACCTTGAACGGGTTGGCGCTCTTCGTGTCATATGTAAAAAATTTATACATCTTTTCAGTTAAATACTGAATAAGACGATTACGACCCTTTATAGAGTCGGCTAATAAGCGGCATTCGCCTCTACGACCAATTTGATAAGTAACTTTAACGTCAGAAATCAACGTTGAAAGTTCCTTTTTGAAAATATTGAATTCAGAAGAAATAGTTACCACAATAGGTGGAACTTTTTCCTTTTTTAAATAATTGACATTTTGTATAGTTTCATTACTCATAACTTCCATTTCACCAGCTTCTTGCTCATGCAAAATATGCCTCTCTTTTCCTCCCCGCAGCGATGCGAGGTTTCTTTTTCCGTCCAGCCATTTCAGGTGATACGAAAAAAGTTAAAACAAATGTTAAATTCAAAAGTAGGTAGTCTTGAGAAAGTCTAATGGGAAATAACTTTCAGGTAGTCTTTAAAAGGCACACTGACAAAACACAAACTTTGAAGCTATAGGCAGTCAAAGACCAGTCCACAAGCAACCGAAAAAACGTCTGATCTGTAGGACAGTTAAAGACGCACTGGAACTGTTTTTTTGTTAAATGTAGACTTTAGTCCATGATTCGAATTTCGAAATCAACTTGTAACATTGTTAATAACGTGAAAAAAATGCTGATTTCAGATTTCATTTCATAATATTGCATATTTACATTCAAGACCACATGTTCCAACAAATCTGCGAACGCATCCAAAATGTTTTATCATAACCGAATATCTTAATTTGCTCATATCATAGCACGTCATTGAGCAAGTAAGCCTATCATAACATTCATCCGCCTATGTTCTTCTTCTCATTCTTCTTCTTACCTTTGTTATAATTCTACGAAATTATCTATAGAGGTCTGACTTTGTGACGGAATGCTACGGTGGAAGAGGGGGAAAGAGGTGAAACAAAATTCAGAAAAAACTACGTCATTTATGCATGCTCCCTTAGTAGCTAGTAAACCTCATCACGTAAGCTGCTGTGATAACCAATACCATTTTCCAGCGACACAAATTTGTTTTAAATACAATCCAATTAAACACACCATCTTCAAGAATGAAATGACTGCACCCGTGATGAGACACATTGTTTACAATTTTGAAATCATAGCAAACCTTAAATCGGGAAAAAAACATGACCATTCGCCTGTTAGGAAACGGTTCTAAATTGACAGGATAATTTCTACAATGCGATAAACCAATAAAATGGAGATTCATGTGGAAAGTGTAACCCAAACTCTCCTGTAACTTTTCGTGAAAATGATTCTAGAGCGAAATTTTATGCGTTACATCATAAAAGGATGCTTCTCTAAGGAACAACTATTCGATTTCACAAACACCTACTGGGATACCATTAAGATTGCAGCAATTTATGTAGAAGCGCTTTCGTGCGTAGACAAAATCAAAAATCTTGCAATTTTGAAAATGCTGTATCTCTGGAACGCTACATTTTGTTTTTTTTTTGCTGATAAGTGATTCTTATGTAAAATCGCCTGCTAAACACATTGGCGTGGTCAAAATCAAAATCGAAGAGGGGTATTTTGAGGAAATTGCAAATTAAGTTTTGATTTGGAAAAAATGCACTGTTGGCAACACTGCAGAAAAAAATTGATCACGTAGTTCGATTCTACAGCTAAAACCCTTCAAGATGATATGTCAATATCACCTGTAGCTCTTCAGGGTCCCGAGACATTCACAAAATAAAAAAGGTGTTTTGCCAAATTCGCAAAAAGTGGAGGCAGTCCCATTGACCGAGGGGTCCACCAATCGGTACAACACTTTGTACTTATAAGTTCCGGCTCGAAATACATCAACTCACAAATTTTGGTCGAAACCGGAGATGGTCGATGCATTTCCTCGGACACTTGACATGGAATGACCCATATACTGATTTTAGTAAAGCTTTCGATCGCATTGATATACCCATGCTTCTCATCAAGTTACGAAAAATTGGAATTCCTCCACAATTACTCAAATGGATTGAATCGTATTTGACAGATCGTCAACAAACAGTCAAATTTAGAGGCGTACTATCGAAACCTATTTAGGTAACCTCGGGAGTTCCTCAAGGCTCTCACTTGGGCCCTCTACTATTTATATTATTTGTAAACGACATCTCCTTCATTCTAAAACATGTAAAAACTCTTTTTTATACCGACGACATAAAACTTTTCTATAAAATAAAAACGCTGATGATGTAAACATTTTTCGTAACAAGATAAAATATTTCTATATTTGGTGTAAAAAAGCCATCTTCAACCAAACGTAGAAAAATGTAGTTCGATGGCTTTTGGCAGAAAAAGAAAGATACCAAGCATTATTATTTCCTTAGGAGATCAGGTAGTAGAGAAATGTGAACGAGTTAGGGACTTAGGAGTCATACTCGACTCAAAATTAACATTCACTGATCATTACAATACAATTATCAATAAGGCTAGTAACATGCTCAGTTTCATAAAACGTTTCTGCTACAATTTCCAAGATCCATACACAATAAAAACACTTTATAATTCTTATGTCAGGTCACTTTTAGAATACTGTAGCATTGTATGGTCTCCGTTTTCTGCAACACATGTAGACAGAATAGAATCAGTACAAAAACAATTCCTGTTATATGCACTTCGTAATCTATGACGAACGCTGCAGACTTATTGACATCCAATCATCAAAAGCCCGTCGTGAATTTGCAATAATGTCATTTGTTAACGATATCGTATCTCAGCGTGTCGATTCACCCGAAATATTATCAAAATTCAATTTAAATGTACCTTCTAGAAATTTACGAACTCGGACTTTGTTTTCTTTAAATCATCAACGAAACAATTATGCTAAATACGGGCTTATTAATCAAATGATGCTAGTGTATAACCAACACTGTGAAGCAATTGACTTTTCTGTGTCGAGAAATAAATTAAAACAATATTTCAATTCAACGCGAAATTTAAATCGATAGAATACATCCATTGTAATAATCCGTCAAGTAACGAAACCATTATTCAATTATGTATAAACTTTTTGTTTTTCCTCTTTCACTAGTATAAATAGCATATAGCATGTGAGTTAGTTATAAACATATGTAGTCTACTTTTGTTTGACGAAATAAATAAATAAATAAATTAAAAGAATTCCTTGAAAATCCTTAACTAATGATTTGTATAATGATTAAACATGTGGTTCAAATGTTATTAATCATTCCGAGTTGTGCTCTCGTCGTGTTCGGTCGCAATTTTATTTCGATCTCGATAATGCCGACCAGTAGTGCGCCTTCAAGGTCACTGTGCATTGTGCTCTGCTGCTCGTTGCTGTTGAAGACAGCAAAAAGAAGAAGAAGTCAACAATAACCCGTGCGTTGTGTCGCTGCCTGAAGAAATTCGGTACCCGGCGCACGGCCGTTTGGCTGTATTGGTCGATCGGACAACCAAGGAAGGAAGCAGCAAGGAGAGATTGGCATCGCCCGTGCGCTGATTGTGTTTTTTTCTTGGTTTTTTTCTACAATATTATTTGTTAATTGGTAATTTGCGTGTGTGGCTCACGCGTCCGACATGGACGACGATGGTGGCATGACCGAAAGCGGGGATGAAAACCCGCTCATTCCAACGCCTAGCCCTCCCGGATACAAAGTTCCAAGGGTTAAAATGGAAACCCCGCAGGCATTTACCCATCGGCTAAAGGAATATCCGGAGGGCAAAGCTGGTATTGGGGCTGCATTTTTCCGGCCGAAAGTTAAAGCATTGAACACAATGCAAATTTGTAGGGATCTGGCACGGTTTTCAGCCGTGACTGAAATAACGAAAGTACGCCCGAATAAGCTGCGTGTTTTGGTGTCTGACTTCAAGCAAGCAAACGAGATTGCTGCTTGTGAGCTCTTCACGCGGGAGTACCACGTGTACATTCCAGCTCGCGTAGTAGAGATTGACGGTGTGGTCAGCGAATCGAGTCTGACCGTCGAGGACCTGTTGAAGGCTGGAAAAGGCCTGTTCAAGGATTCTAGCCTTCAACCAGCCAAGATACTTGAATGTAAGCAATTACATTCATTATGGCTCGACAAAGGTGTAAAAACTTACACCCCATCAGACTCTTTCCGCGTGACTTTCGCCGGGTCTGCTCTGCCGAGCTATGTGCTCGTGGACAAGGTGCGTCTGCACGTGCGCTTGTTTGTACCGCGGGTAATGAATTGCCTCAAATGCAAACAGTTGGGCCATACGACCTCCCACTGTGGCAATAAAGCACGTTGTGGCAAGTGCGGAGAGCAACATGCGGATGACGCCTGTAATAACCCAAGTAGCGATTTAATCTTTATTTTGGTTTTAAAGCGAATGTTAGAAGCAATTTTTAAAACTGTCTTTGACGACTACACTATTATAACACACATTAACTAACCACTACAAAACCACGTTATAATAATTTGGCCCAGTTTTGTTGCAATCAATAAAACGTTGCAAGCGATCCGTTTTAGGTGCAATGGTTTTAAAAAAGATTTATCTACGACATGATGGAACCGTCGCAATACACTCATGCTAGTAGGTAGGTTATGACAAATAATTTAAATAAGCTATATGACTATCGCGGACCTACTGATTCTCCTCCTGGAGAAGCTATATGTAAAAAACTTATGTACATCATAAGATGTTTGATTACTTTTATTTTCAAAATGAGAAGAATGATGAACAAACTTGTTTTGAAAAACATATTACAGTCAGGTTTTTTTACGCGGTTTTTTTATACGCGGTTTTTTACGAGGTTTTTTTTACGCGGATTTTTGAATTAACGCGGTTTTTTTACGCGGATTTTTGAATTACCGCGGTTTTTTCTACGCGGATTTTTGAACTAAAGCGGTTTTTTGTGTATATTGCACAAAATATTTACTCAAAATAAACGCCCCTCTGTAATATTAGAATATAATGATTGCGTTATTATTTTATGAACTGTATAACCAATAGTAGTTGTGAAATTTAGGAACATGTCATAAGCGATTTAACTGATCACCAAATTTTTTTGTGCCAGCTGGTAACATGAAAATTTGTTTTAACAATTGCGTTGGAATACCTTGGTGTATCAGACTAAGCTGTCGCTCAGTGTCTGGAGAATATTATTTGTCTTGGACGACATTTTAATTTGTTACAACCTGCAGCGCTCTATAAATGCTTTGTTAAAAAAGGAACTCATGTCTGGGAAACTCGAATGATGACTTAAAACTTGAAGGTCTCGAGAAAGGATTTGTTAGGTTGTGGTAAAATTTCTAAGTTTTATTCAACTGCGTTGACAACCTCCTACTTTCTCAGTCATGCAGCATCGTCTGAACTGAAGCCCTTGGAAAAAAGAGCGGCTAAAAAAGTTACCGGCTCTTTGAACGATATACATCCACACACAATGCCTTCAAAATCATTGATGTTCGCTTGTAAATAAAACTTTGCCTAATTACGTCTCATTTATCCAGAAGATTTGTTCCGGAAGTGGCCAATGCAGCCTATATTAGGAAATATTTATTTTTGTATGATTCCTGATGAAAAATCCTGAAGATAGAAGTGTCGCACGCTTTATTTGATGCAATAATGTAAATGTCCCCATTTCTGGTTTCCTACGGGGTATCCGGATCTTCCCGGTAGTGGCCAACGTAATCTGTATTCAAAAATATGTCTTCTTGATGGTTCCTGATGAAAAGTCTTGAAGGTAGAAGTGTCGCACGCTTCATTTGATGCAAAAATGTAAATGTCCCAATTCCGGGTTCCTCCGGGGAATCTGGATCGTTCCGGGAGTGGCCAACGTAATCTGTATTTAAAAAAATATGTCTTTTGGATGATTCCTGATGAAAAATCCTGAAGATAGAGGTGTCGCATGCTATATTTTGATGCAGAAATGTGAATTCTCCCACTACGGGTTCCTTCGGGGCCTCCAGGTCGTTCCGGAAGTGGCCAATGCAGCCTATATTCAGATATATGTCTTTTAAAAGATTCCTGATAAAAAATCCTGAAGATAGAGGTGTAACACGCTATATTTGGTGCAAAAACGTAAATGTACCCTACTAAAGGTTCCTCTGAGGACATTCGGATGAAAAATAGCCATTTCTCGACGAGTTCTTGGCCGATTTCGGATCTTGATGAACCATTCGCTTCAGAAATGATTTGGTCATCTATGCCAATGATGCAAATGGGTATTTTTATCAGGTAACCCATTACCAAATCCATCCAAAAGTTAGCAAGTTTGACATGCCTACCGGAACTCAGGTATATTTCCTATATCCGGTGACCTAGGCCAGATCTGGGGTCAGAAAATGAAACTTCAAAAGTTTTCCAGTTCAATGGTGTTCGAATTATTAAAATCGAATAGCGTTTAGCAAAGCTATAGCATTTCAAATTTCATCAAAATTTTGCCTATCCTACTTATTTTGACTATCCCCTGTACATTATCGAATAAAAAGAAAAAAAGCTAAACTTCAATCGACTTTGAATTTTTGATTGTTGCATTTGTAAAATGCCTTACAAAATAGTTCAAACATACGAAGATGGTGAGCATTGTCTTAGCATTGTGCCTTCAGCGTGGGAAAAGGACGGTGTGTTGTGGTGGCCAAAAGCAACATGCGCTGCAAAATTGCTGCGGGATGAATATGCGCGTTCAAATTCAAAATGGCAATTGATGCGCTGCACTAAAAAACGGGACTGTCATACAAGGGCTGAAGCCGAATCGGAGCTCGAAAGAATGGAAGCACTTTCAGATACTGAGACCGAAGGGAGACCGGTAATGTTGGATGAGAAACCTCCGAAAACTGTTGCAGTTTCAACTAAGCAAAACCCTAAAAATTTTAATGAGGTCGTTACTATACCAGCTACGATTGACTCCATACAGGAAGCAGAAACAAATACCGCGGTGCGTTGAAAAATTATTTGCATAGGTAGCATAGTAAATAATTTTTACCCGCAATTTGATTCCAGGTTACAGTGGCTTTAACAGATGGAAATATTGAGGATTTCGTTTTTATCCCACAGATAGATCAAGTCTCCAGAGGAGCCGTGAATGATGGTACAATTTTGATCGAGTCCGTCCAGGAAAGTTACCGTGAACCGGTATCAATGGAAATGATTGCTGCCAATCAAACACGTATAATTGAAAATCTATCAAAAATTGTCTCTATCCTTGCCCAATTGAAAGCGAGCATGGATTATCTTGATGAAAAGGTGCATGAAATCGAATTTACTAATCGTGAAAGTGTACCTGTTGTCCAGCCAGAAGATTTTTTATTGCCTGTTGATTCATTGGCGATGTTGAATGATTTAGAGCAACATTTGAAGGATCCGGCAATTGTGGTTAAATATAAATATAAAACTACTAAGGAGCCGTGAATGATGGTACAATTTTGATCGAGTCCGTCCAGGAAAGTTACCGTGAACCGGTATCAATGGAAATGATTGCTGCCAATCAAACACGTATAATTGAAAATCTATCAAAAATTGTCTCTATCCTTGCCCAATTGAAAGCGAGCATGGATTATCTTAATGAAAAGGTGCATGAAATCGAATTTACTAATCGTGAAAGTGTACCTGTTGTCCAGCCAGAAGATTTTTTATTGCCTGTTGATTCATTGGCGATGTTGAATGATTTAGAGCAACATTTGAAGGATCCGGCAATTGTGGTTAAATATATAACTACAATGAGCCACATCTGCGGCACTAGTGGCAGAGAGGATGGTGTCGATTGTTGCTATCGACTTATTGACAACTTTTTCACGCGGCAGTTTTTAATAACATGCACATGGACAGAAATATCGAGAGAAAATCGCACATCAGATAAGTCAAATGGAGAATCTGATCTTCACACGAAAATTCCCTTTGTGATCCACAGGAATATTCGCAACCTTTTTTTTGAAGTTAATTTTACAGGCAGACAATACCTTCACGGCAATAAAATGTGAAGAATTTTTTAAGAGAGTTCTCAAAAACAATAAACAACGACTGCTATCTGAATCCGTGTCTAAGTACAAGAATCGACCGAAAAATTTGAAATACAATCCGCGACAAGGAAAAGGTTAAGGGATGATGTATGAACTTTACTTGTATTTCCAAAAACTTTGTTGATTGTTTATTTAGATTTAAGACATGTTTTGTTTTCTGAATAAAAATGGACTGTGTGTTATAGTCTGCTATTTGTGTATTTAATTTCTGAAAAAGCTATGGCTACAAGGTATGAAGTAACGGTAAAAATACAGAGTTGGAACTATCAAGTGCAACCTTCACCATTTTACATTTCACTTTTTGAAGGCCGAATGTCTCAGCAGCACTCTTATTACAATCAGACTGAAATATATTTAGTACACTGGATCGGATTGGTGTTTCAAAAAATGAACTCAGACGAGTTAATCTTGTGACTTCGATTTGGATTGTACCATTTTCTTCTGTTATATATTGCATGGCCACAATATTGTTATCAGTAGTCAAAAACCATTGATTAGCACTATCAGCATTTAATGTAAAATTTTTCCATTGCATTTTGGAGAAAACTCTAAAGTTGTTCGTAGTTGGAGGATTTTTAATATTGTTTTACGCGCTTGGAAAGATTTCATTTTTTAAAACTGGCTGCTTGTTCTAGGGTGTTAAACTAACTTTTTTCGTGACCTGATTTAATTCACTCATACGCTTAGCGATTTGTATTAGTGGCTTATTACCGGTTCGAATTAAATTTTGTATCTCGAATAATTTACTCTCGAAAGGATATGCATTAAATTCATGCAATAGTCCGAAACGTTTCACGTCATCGACCAGGTGCGTAAGGTTATGAACATTACTAGTGATATAATCTTCGCCGTATATAGTTTTAAAAAGTTCAACAAAGTGTATCAACAATTGATGGGCCAAATCAAACATTAGAGAATACATGTCAGAAGAACAGATTGTGAATGCACAAAAAATAACAAAAAGTGTTCATAGACATCCGATGGTAGATATGGTTTTAAAACGACCACAGATATATAATGCAAAAATGTTCGGTATTCCAAAGCTTTCTAGTGAGAAAGGCAGTCTAACCCACGAATTGATCGATGCATCTCCACAGGCATTCTAAGCTGCAAGAGTTTTTGAGATATCTCAACCGACACACGAGCTGGCCACTTGGTTCTGTACGTGCCCACGTTTCCATCACGCCAACCAATCAAATTTTTTTTCATTATTCCTAGATCAATTAGGTGGAGTGAATCCCCTACTGGAAAGTCTTGGGTCATATCTATTGGAAGCATTAATAACGGCGAATCGTACTTGTGATGTGAACCATAAATTTTAGCTCGGAATCCAGCGTCGGTTCGTTTTGAACAGTTGATGTTTGGGTAATAATTAGTATGTGACACGTATGAATATTCACCTTGCGTTACACATTTTTGGCATCCATTCTGAGCATTAAAATTTGCAACCCCTGAAAGATAACGAATGTTTCGCTAAGTTGAAATTTAAGTCGTGTGGGTTCATTCTCACCTTTCACAAAAGCTCTGACTGGTGAATCACATACGAAGCAGCGGAAGGAAATGGTGATTTTATGCCCGTTTACTACTATACCGTTTTTACAAACATCAGACATTTCTACGACGAACTGTCCAAGAAAAGCATTTAAATCTGTGGGTTTTTGCTTTCCACCATAAATCCCAATAACCATTGGTCTATTGTAATTGTATTCATGGATGTTGAAGAGTATAGGCCAAAACTCGTCTTTGGAGCTTTTATATACTGGGAGACCATCTATATCTATGTTAATAGAAATATTTGTCGGCTGCATTATTCCACTGAATACCTTTTCTATGCAAAGCTAAAATCCATGGTGCCAATAGTGACCATTTCCTACTGGATTCAGAAAAATTGTTTGTTTCGTTTTTAGGAAAGTTCGAGGATTTCTAGGAAGTTTATCAGAAAGCTGGTTGTTTAATATTTTTAGGAGCTCTTTCAAAGCGGTGTGTCTGATATTAAAATTTAAAGCCCATGACTGTAGATCCTCCAGCAAGTTTGCATAAGTCTCTTCTTCAGAAGAAATGAAACTGTTGTCCTCTGTGTGCTTTTCCTATGATAGGATTTCGTGATGTACATTTGAATTGGAGCCAACAATATTAACAGAAATATTTGGTTTTTCTGATGCTGAACAGGCCGATTTTATATTTAAACAGTGCTGATTCTGATTTTCGCAGGCTACATAGGTATCAACTTTTCCACTAAATTAAGTGACGTTTGGCATAGGCAGCATTAGTATTTGCTGCATATTGGTTTTAACTTTTCTTTTGAATGTTCCACTCGCTTTAATTTTTTTCCAAGCACTCATTTTTCAATTCTTTCATCAATTTCTTGCAACTTCGAAAAAATTTGATGACAAAGTTTTTTCAAATGCGCTTTGGCCTCTCTTAGGAACGAAAGTTTTGTGAAGTCTTTTACAGTATACCGAAAGTATTTAGGTTTTTATTTCGCTACGAGAAGTTTGAAACAAAACTTGTTTGTATGGTTTTATTGTTTGTTTGTACTTAGTTTTAAGACAGGATCCAAAACTTTTGTAAGTGTACCAGTGAAACCTGACTTTAAAAGTTTTAACTTGGAAGTGAAAAATACATTTTTAAGAAAGCTTCAAGCGTTTATTTTAATAACTGCTGCTATAAAACATAAATAAAAAAGTAACAAATCTACTAAGCATTCGGATTGTTACTTGGAAGGTCGCTGAAAAGTGCCTTTATTGTGGGCAAACTCCGCATGAGCTGTCTGCATGTCCCGCGTACAAACAGCGCCAAGACAAGATCAAGCGATCTCTGAAAGAGCGCTCTAAGCGCACTTTCGCAGAAATGCTCAAAGAGGCCGCTGCCACCAACCTGGTTTCTCCGAATCTCTTCGAGGTCTTGTCATCCGATGAGTCTGATTCTGACGATTCAGTTGGGGAACCTTCTTTTGTTGAACCCGGGAAATCTAGGAAGAGGAAATCCGTTCTTCTCCTAGGCTTCCTAGGAAAGGACAGAAAAGGTCTCCATCTGAAGTGACTGATACTAAGAAACTAAGAAGTGCTGTAGAACATCCGAAGCAAACTCCTCCGGGATTGGCAAAATTGAATTCAAATAAGGAGTTTCCGGCACTTCCAGGAACATCAAAAAACAAAACTGTTCCTTCTTTTTCGTACAAGATTCAGCCAGAATCTGGACTGCTGAAGTTTTCAGATATTGTGGACTGGATTTTTGAAAATTTTAACATAACCGATCCTCCTAAAGGTCTTCAGCTGGCATTTCTACCAACAGTAAAAATGGTTTTTGAAGCAGCTGACTGCTAAATGGCCCCTCCTTGCAGCGATCGTATCCTTCGATGGCTAATTCATCGGCTGAGATGAAGGATTCTATCTCTATTTTACAGTGGAATTGTAGAAGTATCATCCCCAAAATTGATTCATCTAAAGTTTTGATTAATAAGCATAAATGCGATGCATTTTCCCTCTGTGAAACTTGGCTCACTTCAAATGTAGATCTTAACTTCCATGATTTTAACATAATTCGCCTTGACCGAGACACCCTTTACGGAGGAGTACTTCTAGGGATTAAGGAGTGCTATTCTTTCTATTGTATTAACCTTCCCTCGGTCCCAGGCGTCGAAGCTGTCGCATGTCAAATGATATTACAAGGTAAAGAGCTTTGTATTGCCTCAATATATATTCCTCCCAGAGCACAGGTAAGGCAACGGCTGCTCTTTGATTTAATAGAACTTCTTTTCTCGCCACGTTTGATTTTGGGAGATTTCAACTCTCACGGCGTGGCTTGGGATTCCCCTTCTAATGATAACCGTTCCTCTTTGATCTATAACCTCTGCGACGACTTCGACATGACAATATTAAACAACGAGGATATGACACGCGTTCCGAAACCTCCAGCGCGCTCCAGTGCTTTGGATTTATCTTTATGTTCAACGTCACTACGGTTGGATTGCATATGGAAGGTAGTCCTTGATCCCCACGGTAGCGATCATTTGCCTATTCAAATTTCAATTGAGAATGGTTCAACTCGCACGCGATCAGTTGATATTCCGTACGACCTCACACGGAATATCGATTGGAAATTATACGAGGAAATAATATCAGAAGCTGTCGAGTCGATTCAACATCACCCACCACTTGAAAAATACAACCTCCTCGCGGGCTTGATTCTCGACGCCGCGCTGCAAGCCCAAACGAAGAAATATCCCGGCGTGACGATCAAAGAACGGCCTCCCACTCCGTGGTGGGACAAAGAGTGCTCTGATGTCTACGCGGAAAAATCCGACGCGTTTAAGGCCTTCTTTTGGGTGAAGGGAAACCCGACGACTTTAAGCGGTATTTGGAGCTTAAAACCAAGTTTAAAAGCTTGGTCCGAGCAAAGAAACGCGGAAATTGGCGCCGGTTCGTAAACGAAACGTCGAGGGAGACATCGATGAGCACTCTTTGGAACACAGCTCGAAGAATGCGAAATCGTATAACGTTCAACGAAAGCGAGGAGTTTTCAAGTCGGTGGATATTTGATTTTGCCAGGAAAGTATGTCCGGGCTCTGTTCCTGCGCAAAACTTTGTTCGCGTCACGTCTCCGGGCCACGACGCGATAGAATCACCTTTTACGATGGCAGAATTTTCAGTTGTCCTCCTGTCCTGTAACAATAACACACCTGGGTTAGATAGAATCAAATTCAACTTATTGAAGAATCTACCCGGCAATGCCAAGAGGCGCTTGTTGAACTTGTCAAGGTGCCAATTTAACAGCGAAACGAATCTCGGATAAAAAAAAAACATGTTAGTTTTAGTATTAGATTTAGTTTCAGCTCGTAGTCGGCAGCGAGGGAAAAGAATTTGCCTTGAGCTTATAAGATATTTTAAAACATAAGGCATTAGACTTAATTGGCTCCGTAAAACATTAATTTGTATTGTGCCGTGTGAAATAAATGTTGTGTGAACAAAAAAAAATGTTATTAATAGAAACGTGTTCCGGAGGCTGTGAAAACTCACCCATTTTCCTTAGAGACGACTGGACTGATTTTCGCAATATTAGTATTGTTGCCCCATAAGACCCTATTGGATTTTATTATAATCGGACTGTTACTTTGTCCGTTATGTATAAAAACCTAAATTAATCCACCTAGCGGTCAGACCCAGCCTTTGTCATTCAAACTTATTATTTGTAAAAATAGAGTTACATGAACGCTTCAATCCAATAAATGTATTCACTTTTTAGGTTCTAAAAAATTTATGTTGTAATCTATACCTAAATAATGCAGTCCGGTCTGTCTGTCTGTCTGTCTGATCTATATAGGCTCGGAAACTACTAAACCGATCGACGTGAAAATTTGTATGTAGGGGTTTTAGGGGCCGAGAAAGGTTCATATGATGGTTTGAGACCCCTCCCTTTTCTGGAAAGGAGGGGTCCCATACAAATGAAACACAAATTTCTGCACATCTCAAGAACAAACCAAGCAACTGGAACCAAATTTGGCATGTGGATGTTTTTAGGAGTAACAAATATGTCCATATTGGAGCGACACGCCTGCCGCTTCTGGAAGGGAGGGGTTCCATACAAATGAAACACAAATTTCTTCACAACTCGAGAACTAACCAAGTAAATAGAACCAAATTTGGTAGGTGGATGTTTTTGGGGGTAATAAATATACCCATATAGGTTTGAACCCCCTGCCTCTTCTACAAGGGAGGGGTCCCATACAAATGAAACACGAATTTCGCAAAGCTTGAGAACCAATCAACTAAATGCAATTAAATTTGGTATGTGAATGATTTTAGAGGTAACAAATATGTCTATAACGGTTCGACTCCCCTCCTACTTCTGTGAGGGAGGAGTTCCATACAAATGAAATACAAATTTCTGCTTGTCTCGAGAATTAATCAACTAAATGGAACCAAATTTGGCAGGTGAATGTTTTTAGGGGTAACAAATATATCCATAATGGTTTGACACCCCGCCCGCTTCTATAAGGTGGGGGGGGGGGTGGTCCCATACAAATGAAACTCAACTTTCGCACAGCTCGAGAACCAATCAAGCAAATATAACCAAATTTGGCAAGTGAATGTTTTTAGGTGTAACAAAAATGTCCATAATGTTTTGACACCCTTCCTTCTTCTGGCATGTCTCCAAATACCATTTCGAAATCTAGAATGGCGACTTTCGGTTTCTGAAAAACAGCGGTAAATTACCAAATACCCCCCAAAATGGGTATTTCCGGAATTGTTATGATGCACTGAAGCCACAAATCGACCTCAGACAACATTTCGAATTGCAAGATGGAAACTTCCGGTGTCTGGAAAACAGCCGAAAATGACCAAATAACACCCAATATGAGCATTTCTTTAACCAGATTGACGAACGGAGGCCAGAAATTGTTCCCAAATGCCATTTTAAAATCCAAGATGGTGACTTCCGGTTTTCATAAAACAGCGGCATATGACCAAATACTACCCAATATGCGTATTTCCGGAATTGTTATGATGCACTGAAGCCACAAATCGACCTCAGACAACATTTTGAATTGTAAGATGGCGACTTCCGGTGGAAAACAGCCAAAAATGACAAAATGCCAACCAATATGAGTGTTTCTTAAACCAGAATAACGCTCAGGGGCCAGAAATTGTCTCTAAATGCCATTTTCAAATCCAATATGGCAACTTCTGGTTTCTGAAAAATAGCCTGAAGTGACCAAATACCACCCAATATGAGTATCACCGGATCCAGAATGATGCAAGGAGCTAATAATTGACCTCAGGCACCAGTTTGAATTGTAAAATGGCAACTTCTGGGAAACAGCCGAAAATAACCGAATACTACTACATATTTCCGTAATCGAAATGATGTATAGAATCCAAGCATTGACCCTGGACCCCATCTTGAACTCGAAGATGACCACTTTTGGTTTCTGGAAAACAACGAAAATAACTGAAATGCGCACAATATATTTCCGGAATAGAGGTAATGTACAAAAGCCAAAAGTCGAGGATGTTGTCATTCCGATAAAACCAATCATTTCAAACGATATAAACAAATCGCAAGAAATCAATGAATTTGAAATGTTTAAAATTATTAAATTAAACAATAAAATAGGCGGGACGAAGTTCACATATATGAATGCAGACTATACATATATAAATGCAGACCGGTCTGTCTGTCTGTCTGCCTGTCTGTCTGATCTATATAGGCTCGAAAACTGCCGAACCGATCGACGTGAAAATTTGTATGTAGAGGTTTTTGGTGCCGATAAAGGTTCCTAGGATAGTCCCTTTTCTGGACGGGAGGGGTCCATTCAAATGAAACATAAATTTCTGCACAACTCAAGAACAAATCAAGCAAATGAAACCGAATTTGGCATAAGGATGTTTTAAGGGGTAACAAATATTTCCATAATAGTTGGACGCCTCTGCTTTTTCTGGAAGGGAGGGGTTTCATGCAACTCAAACACAGATTTCTGCACATCTCGAGAACTAATCAACTAAATGGAACCAAATTTGGCAGGTAAATGTTTATAATGGTATCAAATATGTCTATAATGTTTTGACACCCCTCCTTCTTTTGGAAGGGAGGGGTGCCATACAAATGAAACATAAATTTCTGCACGTCTCGAGAACTAACCAGCTAAATGGAACCAAATTTGGCAGGTGAATGGTTTTAGAGGTAACAAATATGAACTATACCTCCGAGTAACAAATATGTGCATAATGGTTTAACTCCCCCCCCCCCTTTCTATTAGAGAGGGGCCCATACAAATGAAACACAAATTTTGCATTTTGCACAGCTCAAGAACCAATTAAGAAAATACTACCAAATTTGGTATATGAATGTTTTTAGAGGTAACAAATATGTTCCAACAATATGTTTCGATGGTTCGACGTCCCTCCCTCTTCTGGAGGCACATGTTTCTGCACATCCCGCGAACTAATCAACTAAATGGAACCATATTTGGCAGGTGAATGTTTTTAGTGGTAACAAATATGTTCCATAATCGACCTCAGAATTTTGGATTTTAACATCCGGTTTCTGGAAAACAGCCCAAAAATGGACGAATTCCACCCAATATAATAATATCCGGATCAAGAATGATACCCAGGAGCTAAAATTGGCCACAAATACCATTTTGAATTCTAAGATGGCGACTTCCGACTTCTGAAAAACAGCTGAAAATGACCAAATACCACCCAATATGAGTGTTTCATTAACCATTATGACTTTCAAAATTCAGAAATTGTCTACAAATGCCATTATGCAATCCAAAATGGCGACTTCCGGTTTCGGAAAAACAGCGGCAAACGACCAAATACCACCCAGTATGGGAATCGTAATGATACACTGGAGCCACAAATCGACTTCAGACAACATTTTGAATTGAGGGATGGCAACTTCCGGTTTCTGGAAAACAGCCTGAAATGGACGATTATCATTATATATGAGTGTCTTCGGAACCAGAAAGATGCACAGAAGCTTAAAATTGATCACAGACTCAATCTTGAATTTTAAGATGATGACTTCCGGTGTCTGGCAAACAGCCGGAAATGAGCAAATACCATTCAGAATGTTGCAAGAAGCTACAAATTGATCTCAGAAACCATTATGAATTGTAGGATGGCAACTTCTGGTTTCTGGAAAAAAGCCAAAATTGGCCGATTTCCATTTAACATGAGTAACTCCGGATCTAGAGTGATAAACAGTGTCAGATTGATGCCAGAAAAGCTGCTGAAAATGACCGAATACCACCCAATATAAATATATTCAGAATCAAGGCGATGTACAGAAGCCGAAAGTCGAGGATGTTGTCATTTCGATAAAACCAATATTTTCAAACGATTTGTTATTTGACTTTGATCATATCCTATGGCCGATTCGTCGTGCATTTGCAGACATCAAGCACATAGCAAGGAATCAATCAATTTGGAACGTTCAATTAGTACGACACCACATTTAAATTATGTTGAGGCCACATATATCGATCAAAGCAGGTATAGTTTTAAATAGTCTTTGAATTTCTTTTTTTTCATAACTTTTGAGCCACATATCAAATTGTTATAAAGTTTGTTATTTGTAAGTTTGAGAGATGACTCGTTCCTATGACACTAGTTATGTTCAAATAAGTCATGTTATCCATGAGATAATAGACTTCGTTTATAATCAAATGAAATGGGAGCGTATAGGGCAGCCAAACTTTGAAACCACGTGTTCAATCATAATTCATCAGTTAACTTTTACTAGCCCGCTCATCTGATAATAATACTGATCAAATCGGTTGTGTAGTTTCTGAGATAATAAAGTTTCGTGATTTTCACATTTCGGTACATTACAGACGAAGTTACAGTTCGATTACAGTAAAATTCAATAGGGTGTTATGAGGCAGCTAGACTTATTAATTGACACTAATTTTGTGAAAATCGGGTCAGCCATCTCTGAGAAAAGTAGTCTTCGGAATATGTTCCTTTTCATAGCTGGATTTCAGATTTTCAAACATAACAGGCAAAGTAATAGTCCGATTGCAAAACAAACCAATAGGGTCTTATGAGGCAACTAGACCTTCTCTTTGACACTGATTTTATGAAAATTGGTTCAGCCATCTTTGAGAAACATGAGTGAGATTAAACAGTCTTTAGAACATGTTTCTTTTCATAACTTTTGAACCACAAATTCAATCTATATAAAATTAAAAAGTTTATGGTTTTTCAGGTAGCCCGTTCATATGAAACCAATTTTGTTCAAATCGGTTGTGTAGTTTTCGAGATAATGATGTTTAGGGATTTTTACATTTCGATACATAACCTCTAAACTAAAAATCCGATTACAATGAAATTAAATAGGGTCTTATGGGACAACGAGACCTTTCATTTGCAATTAATTTCATAAAAATCGGTCCTGCCATCTCCGAGAAACATGAGTGAGAATTAAAATTTGCACATACACACACACACACACACACACACACACACACACACACACACACACACACGACATTATGGCAGAGCTGAATGCCACCACGGGTCGGTAATTGGCGATTATTGAAGGCCACGGAAGTGCTCACTGCTAGCAAGCAGTCCCGGACTATCAGCGGGAGCTAGCCTAGGTCGTGGCGAGATTCAGGCACTGGGCCGCTGAATTCTCGCAAAAGCCACACTGGCCGGAAGCAGCTCCGACGGAGCGAGTAGTGCCGCTCCCACCACCCAAATGCACTATACCGCCCATTGGGACTGATGCCAGTAATGTTCCCAATTACGGCAACTGGTCGCATCACTATAGGATAAGAGTCGGATTTCGTTTTCGTACCATGATTTTGGGCTGGCACCTGCGCCGAGCTCCCTTAGTAATGTCGTGTGATAACGGCTTGAAACGGCGAGATTACAACCGGTGCAGGGGTCTCCGTCCCGTAAAACCTGGCAGGCCTTCCAGTACGTTCCGAGTCCATTGCCGGGTGGGAACCCGGCAGGAGTAGGATCAGATGTCTTTTCCTGACTTACGCCGGCCGGGGGTGTCATAGTTGCCCATAAGGCGCTATGGCAGCCGCCCCTAGCCATGGCCTCACTGCTCCGGCATAGACTACCTTGGGACCATTTAGGCGACTACTCCATTATGGATAAGGATAGCGGCTGGTAGGGGGACCCAATAAACAAAAATGTTGAACTCAAAAACAAAAGAGACGGGTGCGGAGGGGTTACCAAATCCCTTCGCACGAGGTGGCATCCAGCGGTCTCCGCAGAAGAAGGCGGAGACGGATGCGGCGAAGTCTGGAGGTGGAAAAACGGTGAATCCGTCGGTGTCCACACCAGACATCTCGGTAGACGGTCCCTTGCTAGTCAAGGCCGTCGAAAGGTGTATGGACACGCGGCCAAGAGTGGCGGCGCTGTCTGAACAACTCGATGCCATAATCGAGTTCTTGGCGAACAGGCGAAACATCGCTGGCGACCTGGTGCAGAGCCGCCTCCTGCTTCGGAGCACCATTGATGAAGCCAGAAAGGAGCACGAAGAACTCGTAGCTCGGGTGAAGGCGGCCGGGAGGCGGCCAGGACCGGGAGGGCGACTGCATCTAAAGAGGTGAAGACAAACGCCCCCTCGTTCGCGTCGGTCTGCTACACGGGGCAGGTCGCTAAGCGAACGAGGCAGTCCCCGAGGGAAACGGCCCCCGGGAACACCAAGAAACGATTGGTCTTGCTACTCCCACGGGAACACACGCCAACCGGTTCAAGGTCCACCGCGGAAAAGGCACAGGTGGAGGCTACGGGCAACCCTTGGACTACCGTAGAGGGTAGGAAGCGTCGGGAAGGTGCGACGCGACATGATGGCGGAGCGGCCAGAGGACCAAAAAAGGTCAAAAAGGCGCGGAGTAGGGGTGATGCCCTCATACTCAAGACGGATGGGTCGAAGTACTCAGAAGTCTTGAAGAAGATGAGGGGGGAAACCCAGCTCAAGGATCTGGGGGCGGATGTGCGGAGTATCCGCCGATCTCGCACTGGCGAGATGATACTTGAGCTCCGGAAGGACGCCAAGAACAAGGGGGCTACCTACAAAACGGTAGCTGTAAAGGTCCTAGGGAAGGAGGTGCAAGTGCGGGCACTCACCTCAGAAGTGACTCTCCAGCTTAAAAACCTGGACGAAATCACTGAGGGGTGCGACATTGCACAAGCCCTAAAAGCGAAGTGCGGGGTGGAGGTGGCTAAGGAGTCAATCCGCCTCCGCAAAGGTCCGGCGGGGACCCAGATAGCTACCTTCCGACTACCGTCGGCGGACGCTAACCTGGCCCTGAAAGAGGGCAAGTTGAAGGTCGGCTGGTCTGTATGTCCTCTGGGCATACTACAGCAACCAGACATTTGCTTCCGGTGCTTTGAGGGCGGACATAAGTCCTGGACCTGCAAGGGGCCCGATAGGAGCCAGCTATGCAGGAGATGTGGAGGTGCAGGCCATAAAGCAAAGGACTGTGGGGAGTCTCCCAAGTGCATGGTATGTTCCGGGAAACGGGACGCCAAACACTTTATGGGAGGCCCCAGGTGCCCAGCCGGTAAGCCGGCTGCGAAACCACGGGCGTAAGGGTGACGCAACTGAACCTGAACCATTGCTTCGCGGCTCAGCAGCTGCTACACCAAGCAGCCACTGAGTCGTTGTCGAACATTGCCGTCATATCGGATCCCTACCGCATCCCTCCCGGAAACGGTAATTGGGTTGCGGATAAGTCCAGTTTGGCGGCCATATGTACGACGAGCAAGTTCCCGGTTCAGGAGGTTGTGTCAACCTCAGAAGAAGGGTACGTAGTTGCTAAGGTAAACGGAGTGTTCTACTGCAGTTGCTATGCTCCGCCACGTTGGTCTACCGAAAGGTTCACCCAGATGGTCGACCTCCTATCCATGGAGCTAACGGGCCTAACGCCGTTGGTGGTGGCGGGCGACTTCAACGCTTGGGCTGTTGAGTGGGGAAGTCGCTTCACGAACCAGAGGGGCCAGATCCTGTTGGGGGCTTTTGCAAAGCTCAACCTAGATCTGGCCAACGTTGGGAACAAAAGTACATTTAGCAGAAATGGTGCGGAGTCGATCATCGACGTGACGTTCTCCAGCCCAGGACTGATCAAGAACTGGAGGGTAGACGATGGCTACACTAATAGCGACCACCAGGCGGTCTGTTTTAGTGTAGACAACAACGAGAGGCGGCAAGCGACGGGTAGAGCCAACACTCCGACCGTTCGCGGGTGGAAGACATCGCACTTTGATGCCGAGGTATTCGAAGAGGCAATGAGAAGGGAGCGCGAGGGGGGCAGTTGGCTCCGCCCGACTGCTGACCAACTAGTTGCTATGCTATCGCGGGCGTGCGACGCCACCATGCCTAGGACTCGCCAACCTAGGAATGGAAAGCCACCGGTTTACTGGTGGACGGACGCGATAGCCGACCTTCGCAGTGCGTGCCTCCGTACAAGACGGAGGATGCAGCGTGCGCGAAACGAAGAAGAGAGGACAGAGCGCCGCGCAGCATTCAGTTCGACAAGATCGATGCTAAAGAGTGCGATAAAGGCCAGCAAGAGGGCCTGCTTCGATAGGCTTTGTGCGAGTGCCAATACAAATCCGTGGGGTGACGCCTACAGGATCGTAATGGCCAAGACTAAAGGCGCGCTGGCGCCTGCAGAGCGATCACCAGCGATGCTGGAGCGTATCATCGAGGGACTCTTTCCACGCCACGAGCCAAGTCCTTGGCCTCCGGCAGTCGAGTCTCACGTCCGACGTTCCAGTATCTCAGACATAGACCAGAGATGGTCGGCCAACCTGCCGAGCATCCAATCCGTGAGCGACGACAGCCGTGTCGAGGCAGGGGAGGAGGCAAGGGTTACGAATGAGGAACTCATCGTGATCGCCAAATCCCTAAAGGTGAGCAAGGCACCGGGACCGGATGGTATCCCTAACCTGGCGATCAGGCTGGCGATAAAAACGGCCCCCGGGCTGTTCAGGGCAGTCATGCAGGAGTGCCTGGATGACTGTTTCTTTCCGGACAGGTGGAAGCGGCAGAGACTGGTCTTATTGCCGAAGGCTGGGAAACCGCCAGGGGACCCATCGGCATATAGGCCTATCTGCCTGCTGGACACGGCGGGCAAGGTGCTTGAGAGGATCATCCTCAACAGACTGGTGAGGTACACGGAGGGTGTACACGGTCTGGCAAGTAACCAGTTCGGCTTCCGGAAGGGCAGGTCCACGCTGGACGCAATCTCTTCCGTCATCAAGACGGCGGAGGTAGCAATCCAGCGCAAGAGAAGGGGAATACGCTACTGCGCAATCGTCACGCTCGACGTGAAGAATGCGTTCAATAGTGCCAGTTGGGACTCCATAGCGCTCGCGCTCAGGAGCATCCATGTACCGGTGTCGCTGTACAAGATTCTGGAAAATTATTTCCAGAATCGAGTACTTGTTCACGACACGAAGGAGGGTCAGAAATGCGTCCCAATTACCGCAGGAGTTCCGCAAGGTTCTATCCTGGGCCCGGTGTTATGGAATGTCATGTATGACGGAGTGTTGAAACTCAAGTTCCCTGTAGGGGTTGTGATCGTCGGCTTTGCAGACGACATAACGCTGGAGGTTTACGGCGAGTCTATCGAGGAGGTCGAGTTGACGGCCGCGCACTGTATACGCAAGGTCGAGGACTGGATGCGCTCCAGGAAACTGGAGCTCGCGCATCATAAGACGGAGGTCACGGTTGTGAACAACCGTAAATCGGAGCAACAGGCGGTGGTCAGAGTCGGAGACTGCACCATCACCTCGAAGCGATCCCTGAAGCTCTTGGGGGTTATGGTGGACGACAAGCTCACGTTCGGGAGTCACGTCGACTATGCCTGTAAGAGGGCCTCATCGGCTATTGCAGCACTATCTCGTATGATGTCCAATAGCTCAGCGGTTTATGGCAGCAAGCGAAGACTTCTTGCCAGCGTGGTTTCGTCCATACTTAGGTATGGTGGGCCAGTGTGGTCCAGAGCGCTAGGTACTAACAGTTACCGTGGTAAACTGGAAAGTACCTACAGGCTCATGTGCCTGAGAGTTGCGAGTGCGTATCGTACGGTGTCATACGATGCAATCTGTGTCTCGTCCGGCATGATGCCTATCAGCATCGCCATCAAGGAGGACAGAGAGTGTTTCGACCAACGTGACACAAGGGGCATACGAGGTACCAGAAGGTCATTCTCGATGCTCCGCTGGCAGCGGGAATGGTCCAACTCCACAAAGGGCAGATGGACGCACCGACTCATACCGGAGATATCCGGCTGGGTCGGGAGACGACATGGTGAAGTGAACTTCCACCTGACACAAATCCTGTCAGGCCATGGTTGTTTCAGGCAATATCTGCACAGGTTCGGACACGCGGTGTCCCCCATGTGTCCCGAGTGCGTGGAGGAGGAGGAGACTGCTGAGCATGTCTTCTTCGTATGCCCCCGTTTCGCAAGAGCGAGGAGCAACATGATGGCTGTGAGCGGGCCTGGCACTACTCCGGACAATCTAGTCCGGAGGATGTGCGACGACCCGGACATCTGGAACGCGGTCTGTGCGGCCGCCTCTCAGATTGTTCTGGAGCTGCAACGTGTGTGGCGGGTCAACCACCAACACGCCAGTGGTAGCTAATTACCAGTCTCCAGGTAGTTAGCTAGGAGGTTATAAGAGTAAAGAGGGTGCATCACGCACAAAAGCCACTCCCCGACGTAATACTTAACTGTCGTTACGGGAAGACCAGGGCTGGAGACTGGAGGGGTTTTAGTGGGTCGGGACAGGGATCAGTAGGTGTCTGGGCGAGTGCAACTACCCCAGCATCTCTCCCCTAGTCTCATCCCCACACCCTGAGTTCTCTTCTCAGGTGTATGTTTGCAGATTTCCCCGCCACCTTTAAAAAAAAAAACACACACACATACATACACACACACACACATACAGAAAACGCTCAGCTCGCCGAACTGAGTCGATTGATATATGCCATTCGGCCCTTTGGAGCACTTTTATACTTTCGGTTTTGCAAGTGATTGCTTTACCTTTCTAGGAGAAAGGCAAAAAAACAGTTTGGAATACTTAAATAAACAGGGACAAAATAAAGTGCCCAGATAAATATAGTTTCAAATAAGCCAAACTGAAGGCAAACAACAACAATTTAATAGTGTGTATGGCCTCCTTTAGCCTTCAACACCTCCTGTATGCGTTTCGGCATACTTTCTACAAGGTTTTTCAAGTGTTGTGGGTCGAGTTCTCCCCACGCGCGTTTCAGGGCTTCAAAATAGTTTTTTTATTAGTTACACCAGTTTTATCGATCCGAGCATCAAGGATGGCCCACAGATTTTCGATGGGGTTCAAATCAGGACTTTGTGTGGGCCATTCAAGGGGTTTGATGCGACAGGAACAAAAAAAAGGCTTAGTCAGCTTGGCCGTATGCTTCAGATCGTTATCCTGCTGGAAAACGAAGCGCTCCTCGAGGCCCGTCTTGATGAGAGATACCTCGAGATTTTCCCGCAGGATATTGCAATACGAATCAGCTCAGTCTATTTTCACCAAACTGCCCACCCCACCCCAAGAAAAGCACCCCCACACCATCACGTTGCCTCCTCCGTGCTTGACTGTTCCTTGAATATGGTGGTCTTGGAACTCCTCAGCCGACTTGCGCCCCACACGATCCCGCTTCTTCCGAGTGAACAGCTCGAATTTGGATTCGTCGGTCCACAACACAGTCTTCCAGTATTGCAGCGGCTTATCGGCGTACTCCTTGGCGAACTTGAGACGCTTAGCTTTATTCACCTTGCTGATGAAAGGCCTTCTCACTGCCATCTTGCTTAGGAACCTCTGCGCTTGGATGCGGCGACGGATAGTACGACGCGAAACCGAAAGTTGGAGCTTTTCCTGTATCTGCTGGATCGTAATTTTTGAGTTTTTCTTCACCTCACGAATGATTTTCTTGTCCGTTCTGGCATCTGTCTTGCGTTTTCGTCCCCTTCCTGGGCGATCCACTACCGATCCGAACGTTTTCATCTTCTTCAAGATTTTTCCGACCGCTGCCTTGCTGATTTTGTAGTGCTTGGCCACTTCTCGGTGCGATTGGCCGTTATTGACATCGCCAACAACCAGTTTCCGGATGCACAATGGAATCGTACGGGAAATTACTGCGTTCTTCATATTTTACAACTTTTTCGAAGGCAGACACGATTACAAATGCTTTAGAGCCAAGCCAGTTGTTTGTGAAACGTCAAAATACTCAAAACAAACAAAATCAAGGGGTCTCACGATGGAAATTTATCGAAATTTTATCGATTTTCAGAGTGGGCACTTTATTTTGTCACTGTTTTTTTGGGAATGAAAACTGTTTTTGTTCTATAAGAAAAACTTTTTTTTATCAGAACAAAATTAAAAATAATAAAAAAGAACATTATGAGAGAGATTTTAGGAATGATTACGATATGTTTTCGTTCAATTTGAACCAGAAAAATGAAAGAAATCAAAAAAAATAAAGCGGGCACACTATTTTGCTCCTCACTGTAGGAGAAAGGCAAAATGTGAAATTGCGTTCTGAAAAGCAACATATTCCAAAGACTGCTCAAAGCCACTAATTTTTCTCAGAGATGGTTGGATCGATTTTCACAAAATTAGTGTCAAATGAAATTTCCAGCTAACCCATAATACACTTTTTAATTACACTATTTGTTGTTGATGAAAAGATCGATAGAAGAGTTTCCAAATTCACAACAGAATATATTTAGCGTACTAACGTTTAGTACTTCTACCGACCCTAACTTTTAAAAGCAACATATTCCAAAGACTGCTCAAAGCCACTAATTTTTCTCAGAGATGGTTGGATCGATTTTCACAAAATTAGTGTCAAATGAAATTTCCAGCTAACCCATAATACACTTTTTAATTACACTATTTGTTGTTGATAAAAAGATCGATAGAAGGGTTTCCAAATTCACAACAGAATATATTTAGCGTACTAACGTTTAGTACTTCTACCGACCCTAACTTTATAGTGATAAACAGTCCTAGTATCAGCGTATGGCTCTGTTAATAGGTTTAATTTGGTAAAAAAATATAACGTGGCTACAACAATTCTAACCTTTAATTACGCTCCGCTTTTGCACTCTTGTGTATGGGAATTATTTAGACGCGCTATTCCTGCACTATTTGTTTAAGAAAAATATAAATGTTTAAAAATAATAATTATAGCTAATACCCTATACCTTGAAGTATCCTTCAATAACTTTTAGTAATTTTAATATGCAAAATAATGTTTCAAGAACTTAGATGGTTGAAATTGCTGATAGTGTGGAGCTCGACTGGCCTTACATTGACTGTCCCTATTGTGCTTACTGTTGGTTGTCATTTATCAGCAGGGTTGTTTTTCTCGGGAGGCGATTGGCACCGAGGAGTCGGTAACACTATTAATAGACTGTAACTTTGTCCGTTATGTACCAAAAATGAACGGGCTACCTCCAAAACCATTAACCAATTAATTTCATAATGATTTGACATGTGCTTCGAAAGTTGTGAAAAGTAATTTAATTCGAAGACTTTGTAAATTCACTCACTTTCCTCGAAGATGGCTGGATCGATTTCGGCGTTCTTAGAGTCAAATAAAAGGTGTAGTTGTCCCAAAGATTCTAAATTATTTTATTACATTCAGACTTGTAATTCAACCATTATGTATCAAATTGTAAATATGACGGAAGTCTCTCATCTCTAAGAGTGGTCTCTAACAAGTAATTTATTTCATTTTAATTTATTATGTGGTTTGAAAAATTTGGCAAGAAACGCAACCCAAAGACTGTTGAACAATTAACTGCTTAGAATAAAATATGTGGCCACAACAAAACATTTATTTAAGTTAAATGTTTTGGCGTTGCTAGGAATTAAATTGTTAGAAATTGGGAATCATTTCTTTCATTTTACTACCTCGCAAAACTCAATTTTTTCGAAAATTCGAAGTTTTTTGGAAAATTCGTTTCAACAAATAATAAAGTGCGAATAAAAAAGGCTCACCGCTAGGTGGATTATTTCGTGTTTTTTAAATTTATTTTTCTCAAAATTATCGAGTAAATAAAAAATTGAATGTTAATATCGCAATTGAACTTGCACGGACAACTACTCCAGGAAATTTTAATGAATGAAAAACAGTTTATTGTAAAACGATCCTAATGAATGCACGTCTTGATTGGGAATAATTGGGAAATTCTTCTCCATGAGGGCTTGTCACCTTCTCAATACCTGCTTGGCAGTGCCTACGTCGCCACCTCTTTTTGATTATGGAGGTCACAACTGATTGTCGGTTAAAATAGCTTCCACTTTTATTCAGTCAGCTGCGATGTGGTCGCATATAAGAAGGTGTTTGATGTCAGGTTTTGGGTCATAAATATGCAACTACGATTGTTCATATCGATCGTCACTGGTTGCATGATCTTAATACCAACCATGCAGAAACCGGCTAGCCAAAACACTCCAGCCATATAAGCGCTCAATGCCACATGTTTCTTGCTTAACCACGAGTTCGTGGCCGTAAACTTCGAACAAGAAGCCACTTACTGATTTGCAAACCACTAGGTTCGCCTCAGTGCAAGGGAAACAATCTTCATTGATTTTGAATCTCTTGAAATAACGGTTTTGTACGCCAATTTGTCCCAAAGCTGAAATCTATTCGGGAGGTAGCCAATCGTTACCATTTCTCGGCTCTTGGGGTCTAGTTTGGTGTCTCTGCTACTTTGGGACACATGGTTATGCGTACATCCACTTCTCTGCAGAAGTTACGTTTCCAGCTAAAGCCACCGTAGGGCAACCGTCCGCTACCGAGGATGATGTCACAAGTTACTTATCTCGGTTACGGTGATATTGGCTTGCGCAAAAGAAACGACATCCAAAGTCAGCAGCTACATAACGCCTCGTAGGTACACCACACTGATCAGTTCACCGTACTTCTTGAACTTCGCTCAGTCCTGGCCATCGCGAGCAGGCTTGCAAATGGTCACGGCAGAACAACTTTGGCAAGGCTTGCTGTCTAAATACATTCTTAATCAAACACGTCGTCACCACGACGTTTTTTCCCCAAACGTATTTTGACGTTGTTTCTGAAAATAGAAATTCCGTTCGTGATGTGCGGAGATTTCATATTCATTCATATATATATAGTTACATATGTGCGACCGCCCATAACTTTACAACGGAGCGTCTGAAATGAGCTGGCTTCGTTTTGTTGTGTGGTTTTTCAAACCACATAGTGGTTTCCGTGGTTGTGTGGTTAGCGATGTCGGTCGGCTAGCTCTCCCACACGGTTTTGATATCGGGCTCGATTCCCGATCAGGTCGAGGATCTTTTCGAGCTGGAAATTTTCTCGACTCAGCACTGGGGCACGGTGTATCGTTGTACTTATCCTACACATGCAAAATGTGCCAAAAACGTTAAGGAATTCTCTCAACTAATCTCTAGTTGATCGAGACCGCATAAGCCCCCCAGGCTTGCGTGCGATATTGTTTTTTGTTTTGTTTTATTGTGTTTGTTTTTGTTCAAAGCAAAAGGTTACGGTGAGAAAACTAGGAAAATTCAAAGAAAAATGGTAAAATTGACGAAAATAGAATTTCCATACAACGAAGAAATTAGATCGCAGAAGGCGCAATGAACAACAATAAAATAATATGACAGCAATTTCAAACAGGTGACTCTCGACAGTTATATATATACATATATATATATATATATATATATATATATATATATATATATATATATATATATATATATATATATATATATATATATATATATATATATATATATATATATATATATATATATATATATATATATATATATATATATATATATATATATATATATATATATATATATATATATAAATATATATATATATATATATATATATATATATATATATATATATATATATATATATATATATATATATTTTATTTCTTTAAATATCTTATGGAATAGTTCTATGCGATTTCCGTATTGGTTTCTGTTGATGCCACCTTAATTCAACGTCGGTTTCTGTTAATTTTTGCTGTGACTGTTTTTCAAGAAAGAAGAAGACACTGCCGGTACGAAATAAACATAATAGATTAAAAATAATAATGTGTTTTTGCAAGAATTCTGAGGAGTATTCATACTGGTTTCAGTTGGTTTCGATTAATTTTCTTCCACATGTAGTGGGAATGCTTCCTAACGAAGATGCTGCTAAGGGTATTTTATAAAAGGAATGTTCCCTAATCTACATGATCAAACTGATTCTTGCATATCTTCCAGTTGACTTTGACAAATTTCTGCTGTGGTCGAAGTGTTTTTTGTTCAGATGAAGGTGTTGTAAGTGGAATGTTCAAATACTTAACATACCGTTGGATTAAAATTAAATTCGTTGTTTTTGTTCCAGTTTTGCGAGTTAAGACACGAGTAGTAGCAGGTCAATAAAAGTGTCAGGCTCCGCAACACTGAAGATAGAATATTAAAAAGTCAGGAAATATACGAGTCCCGATGGGAAGTTGATCGGTTATAAACAAGACGAGTTTGAAATGCACGACGTTCGACACCCCATATATCTCAAAATCGTCAGTTACACACTTAGTTTCCATAGTCTTTAAATGAGTCTTGAACAAAAGAAAAATAAAGTATAATAACTTAAACACTCAAAAAATACTAATCGAATATTTTCAAATACTACTACATTATAGATTCAAGGTCAAATTTACCACCCAACAGATGCATTGCTGCCACTACCCGATGGCAAATGTCCTTGAAGCGACAATTCTGACAGGAAACTACAAAGGAGAAGTCGTAATAATCCCGCGTTTCTCGATTACTCCTACCGATTTGCCGTTAAATTTGCAACGAGCGCAGGATTGAAAAAAAAACTAAAAACAAATCAGAGCCGGAACATATCGTAGGTATGTTTTTTAGCAGCATATATATATATATATATATATATATATATATATATATATATATATATATATATATATATATATATATATATATATATATATATATATATATATATATATATATATATATATATATATATATATATATATATATATATATATATATATATATATATATATATATATATATATATATATATATATATATATATATATATATATATATATATATATATATATATATATATATATATATATATATATATATACGTTACACCACGACCGACCGGCCTAGGCGCACCCGGAGCCGAGACGTCAGCAAAAACCCAGCTGAGGCCCGTAGCAACAAGCGGAGGAACCAAACCAGCAACGAAACCATAAATTGACAATCGATGACGACTGCAGGATTCGATCGAACCACGCGGACAAAGGCTGCATCAGAATTGAACCACCGGAGGAACGACGAGTCAGCGGATTTAGTTTATTTAAGCTTTCTAGATTTAATTTTCAATTCAGTCTTGTGTGTAATTCAGTAGTGATCGGACATTAAAGTGTTAATCGTAGTAATAAAGTAGTAATAAAGTCCCGCGATAAATCACGGCATAATTGGCGCAGTCTCAAGGCCAAGTGGTTAGACAAAGTGAACAGTGTTAACAGAGTGAATATCTAGTATCACAGTCACCGAGTTCTACAAAGAGGAACAGCCCACGTCTATGGCAGACAACTGATACACCCAGCAAGAACAACCCCTGAGTGAACATCAAGGACTTGCGGATATCAGAGGACCGATCCCGCCATTTGGAAACCTACCCCATCCATCCGTCACTTCACACCAAGACTCCAGGAGATGAAAGCAGTAATCTTCCTGTAAGTAACCACAATCATTTTTCTAAGATTAACACAAACAAAACCATACTAATTCAGAGGTGCGAGCCCCCACCAGCGGTAAGCGGACACCTGAAATATCACAAAGTGAAAAAACAAAACTAACAACTAACCGTGAAAGTGCAGTGTGAGTGAATACTGACAACAAATCTATACGCAATACAAAGCAAACGAAGTTAATTTATTATAATGGCCGAGCGCGACTTAATGATCTCACCAGATCTCGCAGCCCCAGAACTTTATGAAGAAGAGCCACAACCAGCTCCTCAACCAGCCCCACAACCGGCAATCACAATTGAGGGTTTACTTCAGCACATAAGAAGTTTAACCCAGAACCAAAATGAGTTGATTGAACAACTCAGAAATTTAAAAGAGAAGGCGGATGATCCTTTTCTGCAATTCAGGACTCCAGACCCAATCAAAAATCTAACAACATTTAGTGGAAATAAAAAAGAGACCCATGCATGGCTGGAAGACGCGGAAAATACTCTCGAACTTTTTAGAAGATACCGAGATGAACCAGTGTATAGCCAATTAGTCAGGGCAGTGAAAAATAAAATTACGGGCGAAGCCAAAGAGATTTTGATCGCTGCTGGCAACCCGAACAGCTGGCTAGAAATTAAGGAGGTGATTTTGAATTCCTACGGGGATAGACGTGACCTTACGTCACACATCCAATCATTTTTTTACATAACACAAGGGAAAAAGACAATTCCTGAGTATTATAATAAAATCAAAACCATCGACACCGCTATCAAATCGACAGCGGCGACGATGGAAGATTATCAGAATGCAACTAAGGCAATAAACAATTTAGTAAGCTTGATGACGCTTACTAGATTCATAGATGGCCTCACAGACGAATTGTCTATGCATGTGAGGAGCTATCGACCAAAAACATTGGAAAAAGCCTACGCTATAACAACGCAATACGCGAATGCCGCGTACAGGCAAAAATTTAACAAACATTCCAGTTCAACCTCTAACAATTCATTCAATTCAAAACCGTTTTCAAATTCCAACAACGGTAATCAGAGGAATACAAAACCCAACTACACGAACAACAACAACAACAGCAACAACAAGCACGGTAACACGTTCAACGCGAAACCGAACGGATCAGGGAAATTTAAAACCCCTAGAGGTCCACCGGTGGACGACGACGTTTCAATGAAAACCGCAAAGTCCCGTACGAAGGTGAACAACCACGAAACCAAACCAAAACAAGAAAGCGAATTCAGCAAAAACTACGAGGATGAGTACGACACCTCTAATCAGCTGGAGGAATCAGCTCTGAACTCGGAAGACGATGATTACTTCGTCGGCGAGGAGTTAAATTTTCACGTGGTAGAAGAGCCACGTCGAAAAATATAAAAAGCGATAACAATTTTGTACCTTATATAATAATTCAAACCTCGAAAGGTGAGATGAAATTTTTGATCGACACGGGAGCGAACAAAAATTATATTTCACCCGAGCACGTAAACATTGAAAATTGCAGAACTGAGAATGGAATCAGGGTAACGAATATAAGGGGAACACATAAAATAAACAAATCAGCTTCTTTTGATCCATTTCAGATCAAGAAGAAATTGAAATTTTATATTTTTAAATTCCACAAGTTTTTCGATGGATTAATAGGTTACGAGTCATTAAGAGACTTAATGCTCAAATCGACATTCGTAATAATTCCTTGAAAATCGGACGAAAAACAATAAAAATGCAAAAAAAAATTCCCTGAAGAGCAAGCAATTAACATAAATGAACAAGAATTTCAGTACATCGCACTGAAAACCAAAAAGAACGGTGATTTCATAATAGCGAATGAAAAGAAATACAATTCATTCACTATTTTACCTGGTATCTACAGAAGCAGCAATAATAAAGCTTTTGTAGCGATTCAAAATTTCTCAAAATCTTCACAAGAAATAAATTCGAGTGAAATCGAAATGGATGAGGATCCGTTCGATTTAACCGAATTGCCAAAGCAAATAAACATGACAAACTATACCTTTCGTGACGACCACATGAATAGGGAAGAAAAACAAGCCCTTGAAACGGTGATCGACCAATACAAAGATGTTTTATACGTGGAGTCCGACAAACTGACATTCACACACAAAATAAGACATAAAATTCGAACGGTAGATAGTATCCCAGTCCATACGAAATCATATAAATATCCCTACGTTTATGAAAGCGAAGTACAAAAGCAAGTTAAAAAGATGCTAAACGATGGAATTATAAGAGAATCAATCTCACCATACACCTCACCCGTATGGATAGTCCCGAAAAAGGCAGATGCATCTGGTCACAAGAAATTTCGTTTAGTGATCGACTACAGAAAGCTAAATGAAAAATCACAGGAGGCTTGTGTGCAAAGCCACGAGCGCGAGGTTGAAGTAGAATACTTTTACACTGCTACGGCTGCACATTAACCTACGGCCGGGCGAAACGGTTCACGCCGCTTTTCGCGTTTAGCCTGGCAGAGGCCTAATGTGCACGGCCAACAGAATAGAAAGGTGTTTTCACATTGAAAATTAGACACGGCTTTACTGGAGTAAGTGTTGGCAAATGCATCTACCGCTAATACCGCCGCTATCGTACAAAAGCGCTTCGTTTCATGTGGGGAATAATATCAACAACGAAAAATGACGCGCGTCTAAGCACACCCGAACTGTTTCGCCATGCCGCTTCCATTTACTTCCTTATAACATCCGCCTCATGGAAGTACCGGCTGCACCTACCGCTGAGGCTGTTACCATACTGCTACTGGTACCCAAAACTATTAACTCTTCAAATTAAGTGTTTTATTTGTCCTCAAAATATTACTGACAGTAATATTCTTTTGAACAAAATGATCCAACTTATCCATTAGAGGAAGTGCCGGCTGATGTACGGTAAAAATCTCGCCCGATCGCTCGCGTTGGCTTCCGTTCTCAGGCAGAGACCTGAGACGTGATGACCAACCACAGGGCAAGTGATTTGTTTAATTTGAAGGCAGCCATAGGCGCAACCCGCTGATATATTCTGTTACCGCTGAGTGCTGATATCTGCTGCTGCTGCTGTCAACGTTGTGGACGGTCCATCCAGCTCACCTTCCGACTAATGAATGTAGCTAGTATTATTATTATTATTGATTTTATTGAGGTTTTAACATAGGAGTCATTCACCTCCTTACACAAATTTACATTTTTAGTTTATCACAAAAAATCTTAATATCTATATCTTTTTATATAAAAAAAATCTTAATATCTATATCTTTTTATAAAAAAAAATCTTTATATCTATATTTTTTTATAAAGGTCAGTGTCTTTAAGGTATTTTATTAAGTTTTTTCCGTTAGGCAGTGACAAAGCTTCTTCCAAAGTATTGGGAATGTTGTTGTTAAATCGTTCGGTATCAAAAGCTCTACAGTCAGTTATGATATGGTGTATGGTAAGGGGGGAGCCACAAGTAATACAATTAGGGGGATTAGTTTTATCTAGTCTATAACTGTGGGTAAGGCGTGTGTGGCCAATACGTAAGCGGGTTAAAATACGGCAAACAGCCGGGATTTTATTGTCGGGCCAACAAAGAGTTGACAGTTTGAACCTTCTTAGACTACATGAAGTGTTTTTAAACCATTCGATATCCCAAGAGTCCCTTATTCTGTTTCTAGCCCATCTTGAGACATCAATAGTGGGGAGAGGAAGTAAATCAACCGGTTTTTCTCGACCTGAACCGGCAAGCTTGTCAGCAACTTCATTGCCATTAATTCCAGAGTGTCCGGGAACCCAGCAGAGAGTGACTTTATTACTAATGGACGTTAGTTCAGTTTTAGTTAGCCAAGGATGGGAGGATGAATCAGAATTTAAAGTCTGCAGGCAACTGGCTGAATCGCTGAATATGACAGTTTTTTTATTGGGGTCTAGGGATATTTCGGAGGCTTTCATTAGGGCGAAGGCCTCGGCACTGTAGATGCTAGAGATAGAGGGGAGAGAGGAACTTATATTCAAGTTTAAGGATTCCGAAAATATACCATAACCAACCTTGCCGTCGGCTACAGATCCGTCAGTATATATGTGGTGGTAGTTCTGATATTTGTCGGAAACTAATTGATGGAAGTGCTGTTGAACTATGGAAGGAGTGTAACCTGCTTTTAAAGTGTTGAGAATAGAGAGGTCTATGGAAGGGGAGGGTTGGTTCCAAGGTCGGTTTTTAGTTCTAGGTAATATAGCAATCGGTGGAAGATTAGAGCGGGTTGTAGATTGGAAAAGTTGTAAAGTTCTATTTACCAGGGGAACGTCGCTTTGACCGGTAATGCTCAACCATCGAATGGATTTCCTGACAAGGCAAAAAAGAAGATAGTATTTGAAAGGCAGTTGACCACATTCTGCCATGATAGCAGATGTAGGGCTAGTGATGAAAGCACCTGAAGTAGAACGAATGGCGCGATTGTACAGCGGAAGGAGTCTTCCTAATACTGATTCACCTCCTCTACTGTAGAGTCCAACTCCATAGAAGATTTTAGGAAGCAGCCAAGCATTTACAAGTTTGAGCGTAGTGGACCTATGGGCATAGGATCGAGATCCAATTATCTTGATGACCCGCATTTTATTTATGGTATCTTTTCTAACAGCATTAGCATGTTCTTTAAAATTGAGACGTCTATCAAGATATACACCAAGAATTTTGAGAGTTGGTTTACTGGGGATAATTACTTGATTAAGTTTAATATCTCGAAGCTTACTTATACCTTTTCTATTGGAACTAATGTGAAGCAGCTGGGATTTTTCGGGAGAGATGGTAAAACCTATTTCATCAGCCCAATGAGCTACGGTGTTAACCGCAGATTGTAGTCTATTACGGGCTAAGGATTTGAAAGGGTTGAAGGAAAGTAACAAAATATCATCGGCAAAAACAAAGATATGGATGTTGTTAGGGATGATTTCAAAAAGAGACTGCATACAAATGAGGAAAAGAGTAGGGGATAGCACTGAACCTTGGGGTATACCATTTTCTTGTAGTCTGGTTTCGGATTGTGTGTTTCCAATGAGTACCTTACACTTCCTGTTTTCCAGGAAATTTCGAATGAAGAGACCCATGCGGCCTTTAATGCCCCATTCTTCCAAGGATTTCAACATAGTGTAACGCCATGTACGATCGAAAGCTTTCGACAAGTCGAGCGAGACACAATCACCATGATGGCCCCGTTGAAGGTGACTCTCAATAAGATCTTCCAGTTCAGTGAAATAATCATCGGTTCCTTTGTCTGGGCGAAAAGCAAACTGTCTGCTATCGAGAAGGTCTCTGGAAATGAGTTCTTTCAAGAGACGCCGGTTTACCATCTTCTCAAGTACTTTTCCAATACAGTTAACTAGGGTGATGGGTCTATAACTATCAGCCTCACTTCGATCTTTTCCAGGTTTAGGAATAGGAATCACTAGACCAATTTTCCAATCAGGAGGGATTTTCCCTTTGTCCCATATGTCGTTGTACAGAGATAAAAGAATTATTTTACCAGAGTGAGGTAGATTCTTAAGGAGAGGGTATCCGATGTCGTCAGGTCCTGACGATGAGCCGTTAACTCTGCGTAGAGCCCATTCAAGTTCCGAAAAACTAAAATCTATATTGAATGGAAGGTCTAAGTTTGTTTCAAAACATGGAGGTGAGGATTCTGATAAATTTTTCTTGGTTAAAAACTTATGTTTGTAATTAGAGGACGAAGAAGCAAAAGCAAAATGATCAGCTAAATGTTCGGAAATAGAAGAAGGATCATCGGAGATCTGGTTATTAATTTTGATTTTAATGCGAGCTTTGTTACGGTTGCCACTGAGACGATTTACTCTATCCCATAATTCCTTGGAAGTAGTTTCTGGGTTTATTGCCGATATAAAGTTTTTCCAGCTATCAGACTTAGCCCTAGAAATTGCCTCTCTAGCAGCTCCTCTGGCTATTTTGAACTCTTCTAATTTCAAGGATTTCTGACGGTCTTCTTTGGGAGTCTTTTGAAGAGCTCTTAACTTTTTTCGACGTAGTTTGATGGCCCTTTCAACTTCAGGGTTCCACCAATGCACTGACCTCTTCCCGGGTTTGCCACTGGTTCTGGGGATATGACTTCGAGCTACTTCAAGTATGGTAGAAGTGAAAGATTCAGGAGAGGAGGGGGGATTATTAGAAAAGCGAATGGTTATTTCACGTTGAAAATTAGACCAATCGGCCAACTCATATTTCCACCTCGGGCGAGCTGCAGAGATAGGACAGGGACGATTGAGAGTGACTATGATAGGTACATGATCGCTACCACAAGAATCATCGTGAACTTTCCATGATAATCGGTTTAATAGGCTCCAAGATACGACAGACAGATCTAATGCAGATGTGTTGCCATTAGAAGGGTTAATGCGTGTAGGGCTACCATCATTTAAAAGAATGAGATTTTGTTCCTGAAAGAAAACTTCGAGCATTTTTCCTCTGTGGTCATCTCTGTGCCCACCCCATGAAGTGGAGTGAGCATTAAAATCACCCAGTAGGATGGTAGTGGTTGAGATTTGGTCTAAAAGTACACGAAGCTCTTTTCTAAGCCGATGAGTATTAATTGAACTAGGAAGATAGATTGAGATTATTGTAACTTTGATGGGAAAGTCAATTTCGATTGCTATTGCTTGGAGTGGAGTGGAGATAGACAATTTGCGGTGAGGGAATTCTGAGTTAACAGCTATTGCAACACCATTTATATTTGGATTGCTTGAGTTTTCGTGGATGTAAAGGGTATAACCTTTGATGTAGTTAGAAGGAAGTTTAGACTTAGGAGATAAGGTTTCTTGTGAGGCAATAATGAGAGGGTTATATTGAGAAATTAATAATTGTAGTTCAGCGAGTCTTCCTTTTAAACCAAATAAGTTCCATTGTATTGCAAGATTTGTTAAAGTGGCAGGTGGGTTGGTTGTGTATCGATTAGTGGTTTGATTTGAAGGGCAAGCCATAATTGGGTAGTTTAAAAGATGAGTCAGTGGAGAAGAGATAATCGGGATTGGAAGAACTGTCAACTTCAACGGTCATTTGTTCCGATGATTTTTTAACTAAAGGGGGAATGATTTCAGTGGTAGGGTGTCTTTTGTGGGCAGTTTTAGAGTTTGATACCGGAAGTAAATTCACTTTGGAAGAAGTGTCACTTACCTTTACTGTCTTAGCTGTTTGCAGACTAGAGTCAGTGTCCATCTCGTCTTCGATGTCCTGGTCGGTTCCCTCAATCACAATCTTCTTCTTCTGTTGTTTCTTCTGCTTCTTGTCTTTTTTAGTCTGCTCGAGTTCCTTAATTCTACTGGTTAGGTTGGCCACGGTATCCATCAGCTTCTGGATCATGTCGTCCTTCTGTTTGATCAGGTCTGCTACTGCATTGTTATCGTTGATTTTCAGTCGCTGTTGAACTTTGCTCACTTCGGCGTAAGATCCTGCCCCTGCGTTGAATTGCTTGACGGCTTCTTTGTAGTCGATTCCTTTCGTCACTCTGATTCTGGTGATTTCTTTTTCGGCTAGGTAGACTGGGCATTTCCTGCTGGAAGGTCCATGTTCTCCTTTGCAATTAAGGCAGTAGGGCTTATTCTTGCATTCCTCATCAAAGTCATGCACTTTCGAACAGTTTCGGCATCGAGCGGCAGCTTTGCAACGATTTTTAGTATGTCCATATTTGTAGCACGTGAAACAAATCGTCGGCTCAGGAATAAACACTCGAGTTTTAATTCTCAGTGGACCAACCTTGATGACTTCCGGGATGGTGGTGTTCTCGATAGTTAGGACCACCGTAGGGAGGTTTTGTTTCTTTCCATCTACGAGCCCAGTGAATCGTTTGGCAGCAATAACTCCTTGGCTTTTAAACTCTTCCTCTAATTCAGTTTCGCTCATCTTTACGATTTCACGACAGGTAATAACACAGCGTCTCTTATTGAGTGTTGGGTGTAAAATCACAGAGACGGCCACGCTCGGTTGTCCCACATCTTGTTTCAGTTCTTTTAATGCAAGAAGTTTTCGCACTTGTTCCGGGTTTCGCACTCGCAATACAAATCTTTTTCCATCATTCTCCGTAGTTGCTCCTTCAATCTCACCAACGCAGGCTTCCAGACATTTTCCGACCAAGAAGGGGTTTAGTTCCGCTCTGTCGTCAGCTTCCAGTTGCAGAATGTTAAGTTGACCAAATTTATTATTATACATCCATTGAGGCACAGTTCCAATCTCAGGATATTGGCTACCTGGATCCCAGCACGCCGCCGCCGCCATCAGTTGTGTTCTCTTTTTGCACTTCCTATTCGCTGTATGTAGTCTGTTACTTTTCTATTCGAGAAATATACAGCGATGGTTGACAAAATCACAAAATATTGCAGGTAAATGCTACACTAGCAAAATAACTTTGACGAACAATCCGAAAAACAAGCCTGTATCGCTTGAATGCCAAGCATCGACTGAATGTAGCTAGTTTTCCCAGAAACACTCTTTTATAGCCGAAAGGTGCTACGTAATAGGCCACGCCCTATCAGTTCAGTTGTTCCATTCGATAATGTTCTTCAGACAATTTATTCCACAATTCGCATTTGATTTTTGTATCCAGCGAATAAACACCAATGGTACTCTCACACACGCAACGGTTTTAACCCGTATCTTATTGCGTTTGTAACATCAAGCGACTCGTTTGCTCGCTGTTGCGTGTTGCAACATGTTGCAACTTGGCAGCTGGGAGACGACGAAATTCTGTTCATACTGATTGATTGAATCGACTTCATATTAGCTCTGCATAGTTGAACTAACTGCTTTTGTGAATGCGTTCTAACAGGGCAGTTTATTATTCAATGTCGGTTATGCTGATCGCAGCCTTTGCGTTGCCCTTACAGCGGGGGGTTTACTAAATAAAGTAAAAATTAGACAACTACAACAGAATTTGATTGCATCCCGCACAGAATGTCTGCTTGTGTTGATGTCAGAAAATTATTAACCTTCAATTATTTTTTTATTTGCCTTGAAAAAAAGCATTTTGCGGTTCAAAATCGGTTACTAATTACAACCTTTGAGCTGCCCTAACATTAGGGGAATTAAGATACAAGGACAACATGCACTCTGGAAGCTATTTTACATTCAGTAAATTCGACGGGTGCGACAGATTTAAATTGCTAGGATGCAACACAGAATGCTTGCTTGCGTTGACAAAAATTATTAACTTTCAATGACTTGTTTATTTGCCTTCAAAAAGGCATTTTGATGTTCAAAATTGGATTTCCTGATGGAAATCTTCATGTTGCCCCAACACGGGGGGAATAATGGCTGTCTGGCGACACACGCTGAGAAAAACCGCGCTGCTCCTGAGACGTGGTGACCAACCACAGGGCTAGTGCTGCTGCTAAGGAAGGACGACTGCTGTTGTCGCTGTCTAGAACTATTATGAGCGGCTCCGGCTGAAGCAGGCTCTTATATAGGCCAAATAGCATGTTTTCAATTGCAAGGTATATGATCCTGTCGACCGTACTTGGGAAGCAAGCATATAACGACCAATCAGAGGTCGAATTTTTCGTTTTGACAAGGCTTGACTTTTTTCAATAGTACAATAGTGTGAATAATAAAATTACAATTATCTTATTTTGGGAAGAATCTTAAAAGATTTTCCAATCTATTGCTGCAAGAACGAAGGAAATCCATCGAATGCTAACCGATTTATTAGCATTTGAAATTGGACATATTTTTCACTTTTTTCGGTTTTAGATTTTCATTTCACATCCCTATGTAGCCGAACTTCCTGAGAGAAGTATTCTACTTCAAAAACTATCAACGACAAGTACCCCATACCCGAGATTACCGACATCTTGGATAAACTGGGAAGGGCTACATATTTCTCAACTATTGATTTAGTTTCTGGCTTCCACCAGATCCAGCTGGCAGAAGAAGACACAGAGAAAACAGCATTTTCTGTGAACGGAGGAAAATACGAGTTTACTCGCATGCCATTTGGGTTGAAAAACGCCCCGGCAACTTTTCAAAGGGTAATGGACTGTATACTAAGGGATTTAATTGGAGTATGTTGTTTCGTCTATATGGACGATATAATCATATTTTCCAGTTCACTTCAGGAACACAAGAAAAATTTAGCACAAGTTCTAAAAAGACTTAAAGAAGCTAGACTAAAAATTCAGCTAGACAAGTGCGAATTTTTTAAAAAAGAAACGCAGTTTCTAGGTCATACTGTCTCTGAAGATGGAGTAAGACCAAACAGTGACAAAATAGAAATCATAAAAAAATGGCCAATCCCTAAAACAGAAAAAGAAGTTCGTCAATTCTTAGGAACGCTAGGCTATTATAGGAGATTTATAAAAGACTTCGCTAAAATAGTGAAACCGTTGACAGCACTTCTTAGAAAAGACGCGGAGTTTGAGATAACACCCGAAATAAACGCATGCTTCGAAAAGTGTAAACAAATTCTAACGCTAGATCCTGTGTTAATTTACCCCGATTTCAGCAAGGAATTTATTCTTACTACCGATGCAAGCGATTATGCAATAGGGGCAGTACTGTCGCAAGGGCCCGCAGGCAATGACAGACCCATAGCATACGCATCGCGAACTTTAAGTAAAACAGAGGAACGATACTCAACAACGGAAAAGGAATTTTTGGCAATCGTTTGGGCGGTCAAACATTTCAGACCGTATCTATACGGACGGAAATTCAAAATGTTTACAGATCACCAACCACTTACCTTCTCTATGACTAATGCAAATCACCGAATCATAAGAGGTAAACTGGCTTTAGAAGAATTTGACTACGAATTAATCTATAAACCAGGGAAACAAAACGTCGTCGCAGACGCGTTGTCTCGGATAAACCTAAAAAAACATAATCAATTAAACGCACATTCACAATCATCGATGTCTTTAAACGTGGAACCCTCCGAACGAGAAGAAGAACTTTCAGATGATGAAAGTGACGACATGACAGTACACTCAGCGGATACAAGCGATGATTACTTTATTCCGTGCACTGAGAGACCAATCAACACATTCAGGACCCAAATTATTTTTAAAATCGGAAAAATAGAGATTACGGCATATGAACAGATCTTTCCCAAATTTCACAGGCACATAATAGTCAAACAAAGTTATACGGAAGAAGAAATAGTAGAAATATTAAAGCGGACTCTTAACCCCAGAGGTTCAAGTTGCCTCAAAATCCCAATCTCTTTAGTTCAATTAGTTCAAGAAACTTACCGGAAACATTTTTCAACTAATAGCCCCTACAAAGTTTTTATTTCAGAAACCCTTCTAGAGGACATACGCCTAGATGAACAACAGGATGAAATTGTGAGGGATACTCATAATCGTGGCCACAGAGGAATCAAAGAAAATAAGAACCAGATAATGCAAAAATATTTCTTCCCACAACTTGATCGAAAGATTAAAATTTTGATAGATTCCTGTGATATCTGCAAAAAAGCCAAATATGACAGGAAGCCACCGAAGTTGATAAGAAAAAGCATTTTCGGCAATAACTCTTTCGATCGAGTCCACATTGACATATTCTTTTTAAAAGGTCAAAAGTGGCTCACCATAGTCGATTCGTTTTCCAAATTTGCAAATGCCATACCTTTGGAAACTAGAACAATAATGGACGTAAAAAATGCTATTACAGAACACATTAGACAATTTGGCAGACCGAAGACTATTGTGAGTGACCAGGAACCTTCTTTCAGGTCTATTGATTTCATCGGATTCCTTAACGACCTAGGAGTCGAGTTACATTTCGCGAGTAGTTCAAATTCAAACGGTATTGTAGAACGGTTTCATTCTACCCTAATCGAAATTTATCGAACAAACAAAATTAAATTCAACGATTTGTCTACAAGAGATCAAATTAATATCGCCGTCGATATTTATAACAACAGTTTTCACACCGCTATAAAAAATTTACCGCGTAATTTGGTATTCAATCATTCGGGCTCGACAAACATGGAAGAAATTTCGGAAAAATTTAAAAGCTTGCAATCAGCGGCTAAAATCGAACTGGATAAAAGGAAAGCTAAATATGAACAACAAAATAAAGAAAACGAACAACCAGAACAATACAACCCAGGCGATGCTAAATACATTAAAATTTCCCAACGAATAACTAAAGACGTAAACCCTTACAAAATAACTACCATAAAAGAGAATAACGATCTTACATTTAAAGACATCAATGACGTAAAAATACACAAAAACAGAATAAAAAAATTATCGTTTAAATCAATAACTTAACTCTCGTTACAGATTAACTTACATCATCCTAATACACGGCACAAAATTTAAAGAAATATCATATAATAATGGCATAATTGCCATAAAACTAAAACAAGTTAGGATAAGAATAGGGTTTGAGAGAGTTATACACAAAATCAATATTAAATCCATTGCAAACAACATTGACTACATAGAAAAAACGACAGAAAACCTGAAAATAATAGATCATCTCAGAAGGACCCTTGATTACAAAATCCAATACGCAAGAGGAAAATTGTTGAGTTTATATCCCCGCAGAAATAGAAGAGCATTAGTTAACGCTTTAGGATCAGTAATTAAACTTATTGCAGGCAATCCAGATAACGATGATATGGAAATTATAAATCATAATTTAGAAACGTTAGAAAAGCAGGGAAACTTACTCTCTCAATCTTTATCAAGGCAAATAATTATAAACGAAAGAATTCAGAATAAACTGAATAATATTACAGATATTCTCAAGAAAATAAACAAACAAATTGTAGACCAAAATAATAACTCACTTACGACCAATACGGACTTGGAATACATTAATCTTATTATGAACCTTGACATGTTAATTCAAATTCTCACTAGCGTAGAAGAACAAATCGAATTTGCAAAGCTAAACATTTTGAATAGAAACTTATTTTCATTAGATGATAAATTGTACATTTATAACAGACTTAAAGCACAAAAATTGAATCTGGATTACTTAGATCAAATATTCCAATACAGCTCAGGAAGCGTAATTGTAAAAGGCGACGAAATCCTAATTTTGGCGAAAATACCCATCCTAGAAGACAACGAGTTCGACCTGATCAACATCCAGACGCTCAACTTAAACAACACACGAATCAGTACAGACATCAAGCTGGTGGCAAGGCACAGAGACATTATCTATAAACAAGAGCACATTTGTGACATCTGCGAAGCAACAACTCTTATCGAAGACGACTGTATCAATAACCTTTTGAATCATTTGACACCAAAATGTGTCCTAAAACCCGTCAGGCAACATATCAGAATACAAGAAATCAAAAAAGGAATCATACTATTGGATACGAATCAACAAGTATTGATTTCCGACTCATGTAATAACTCGAGATTAGTCAACACCCCGACTATTGTCGAAACAGACAATTGTACGATTAAGGTGATGAATCTCACATTTAATGGTCAAAAGCATCTAACAGACCACGAAGAATACCTCATACCAATCTATGGAAGGAAATTCATTCAACTCAACTACTCGGAAGAGCGGAATGAGATCACCCACATCAAACTGGAACACTTAAACAGTCTTCAAGAGATAAAGTTGGACCTGCATCGCTCGAAGAGGACAACAACCATCGGAGGAGGAATTCTCCTCACACTAACCTTTTTCTGCTCTTTTGCAATTTATATCATCAACAGAAGAACCAAATCTAAGGAAGATACCATCCTGAAAATCCATAAGCATGCTGAAACCACCACGGAACCTAAAGGAACCATTAGAAAAGGAGAACCCGCAACCTTACCGAGGCTCGTCCTTTTCGAAAAATCGTCCGAGGACGGACGACAATCTAAGGGGGGAGACGTTACACCACGACCGACCGGCCTAGGCGCACCCGGAGCCGAGACGTCAGCAAAAACCCAGCTGAGGCCCGTAGCAACAAGCGGAGGAACCAAACCAGCAACGAAACCATAAATTGACAATCGATGACGACTGCAGGATTCGATCGAACCACGCGGACAAAGGCTGCATCAGAATTGAACCACCGGAGGAACGACGAGTCAGCGGATTTAGTTTATTTAAGCTTTCTAGATTTAATTTTCAATTCAGTCTTGTGTGTAATTCAGTAGTGATCGGACATTAAAGTGTTAATCGTAGTAATAAAGTTTTTTTTTGTTCCCGCGATAAATCACGGCATAATTTATATATATATATATATATATATATATATATATATATATATATATATATATATATATATATATATATATATATATATATATATATATTATATATATATATATATATATATATATATATATATATATATATATATATATATATATATATATATATATATATATATATATATATATATATTTATATATATATATATATATATATATATATATATATATATATATATCATGGGCGCAACTAAGGAAAATTTCTAGGGGGGGCTAGTTTTCATACACTTTATTTAAAAAAAATAGGAAAAAGAGTTACAATGCGCCTGTTTAAAAACGCATTAAGTAGTGTCGTAAAAGAAGCCACTTCGGCAGACTTTTCGGCGGACTTGGAGGCCGTTGGTGTGCTATCTCGCGGGCTTAGCACAACCAACCGTTTCTTGCTGTTCTCGGGGGCTTCCCCCGGAGACTGCCTTGCTCTTTTTGCGGCTGACCCTGAGGCGCAAACCGCTGCAAACGTGCAGGTGTCCGTTTGGACCGACTTCGTCGCCCTTCCGGTCACCTCCGTTGCATTCTTCTCTGCAGCCACCGCTCTTGCCTTGAGCTCCTTCTTCGCAG